>NW_027069669.1:359707-658437 GCF_002906115.3 Quercus suber | reverse complement strand
TATATATATATATATGAGTTAAGTTCAAGTTATATTTGATGTAACTTTAAATAATGTTATACCACCTAATAATTTTTTATAAAATTAATATTTTGAAATCTCACCGTTGAATTCCATAATCTATATGTTCTTAACATTCATTCTAATTTTTATGTTAATTGGATGTTATTTACCATTTGATCTATAAACTCATCTTTTATACATTATTTTAAACTAAAAAAACTTGAATTTAAATAATTGATTGATAACATGACTATTAATTTTTTATCACCTCGAAATTTTGCAATTATGAAGAATATACGAAGATAATGTAATCTCACGGTGAGTTTGTCAAAATTCGCATCCAATTAAAAAATATTAAGTGTCGTAACATTTCTTAAAATTACACTAGGTATAACTTGAACCCAACTCTATATATATATATATATATATAAGAAGAGAGAGAGAGAGAGAGAGAGAGAGAGAGAGAGAGAGAGAGAGGGAATTCAATTAGATTCTACAATTGAAGTCCAATATTATTTATTTTTAGAGAGTTTTATTTCTTGATTTTTGAGCCAAATGTAAGACTACATCATAAATATTCGTCCAAATGAGTTATTGAGTACAAAAATCAAAGAGTCTATAATTAATTAACTGGAAAAAAGAAAGTGCCTCATAATATCAAAAATTAAGAATTAATAAATAAAAAAAATGAAAAATCTACATTTTCTAACTAATAATATTCTTAGAAGATTTTTTAAAGAGTTAAAAAAATATAAGAATGAATATATATCAATAGTATTTATATATATATATATATATATAGGAATTATACTATATGCATCTTAATGTATATCTTTTAGGTATATCTATGCATATACATGGGATTACAAGCTAGTATTTTTATAGTTTTTGTTTCATGCTTGAAAGATATTTAGAAATTAGAATCACATAATTTTTTGCCTTTCTACAAATTCCTTTTTCTACCTTTACTTATATATATATATATATTTTTTTTTTAAAATCATAATTTTTGTCACACCTTTCTTTTTAATGAAAGAAGCAAAAGTGTGAATATTCAAAGTTTGAAAACTAACTTGAAATAAAAGCTTCACTTTTTCTTTTTCTTTTTAATAATCAAAAGATCGACCTGAATATACTTACGAAGAACGTTACGCTTGAAGAATTATCGAGGACAGAATACAAATGGAATTAGGAAGGATTACAATTGAAAGTTTGGAAGAAAAACAAATGAAGATACGTGAAAGTAGGCAAACAAAAGAGTAGGGATTGTTCTTGAGCCTTACCGTTTTTCCATTGGGACTAAGATTCCTTTTATGGAGAAAATGGGCAAATGCTCATTTCAAAAAAAAAAAAAATCCAGCATTTTGTCCCCTTTCCCAAACTAATTAGGGAAAGGCTCCTCTTTTGAATCTCGATTTTTTCAAAATCGAGTCATAAAAAATAAAAATAAAAATTTGGAGCCCTATAGTGGCATTTTAAGGAGCCTATAATGACGTTTTAAAAACCTATAGTGGCATTTTGTAACTCGAACTTCATGAAGTCGAGTTACATGCAATTTTTTTCTTTTTTTTACCTATAACTCGATTTTATGGAGATCGAATTATAAAAGCCACCATAGGTCCTTAAAACGTCACTATAAGCTCCTTGAAAACGCCACTATAGGGGTTAACTCAATTTTGAGATAATTGATTTTCAAAAGATGGGAATTTCCCGAATTAGTTTGAGAAAGAGGGAAAAATGCTAGATTGTTTTTTTAAAAAGAGCAAAGGCCAATTTTTTCCTTCCTTTTATACATAAACTTAAAGGTTAAAAGTTCTTTTTTTTTTTTTTTTTTTTTTTGCTATGAGATTGATTTTTGGACTGATTGTGATTGTGATTGTGGTGGCAGTGGAGATGGTTTTGGTTGTGGTAAAAGGTGGGTGTGGTGGTTGGTTATGGTTGGGGTTTGGTGTTTGTAGTTGTGGGTGAAGAGAAAGAGACCAGAGGAAAGAGAGAGAGGATTACTTTTATTTTATTAAGTAGTTTATATTATTTTTTTGGGTTATATCTAAAAATAGAAACTGGGAAAGAGGATGAGTTGTAAAATGAGTTAGTAAAATAAATAAAGTGATGTTTGAGGATGTAAAATAGACACTTTTTTGTATCCCCATATGCTAATGCTCTTATGTTGAAAATATTTTTAGTTGAAAAATAATTTCAAGAAAATGCCTTATTTTTAGGAGTTTGTTTGTGACCTGAAAAACATTTTCATGTATTTGGCTCTACAAAAAAATTACCTCTTAAGGATATTACTCAATATTTATTGTAAGGACCAGGTTTGAATTCCTAGCCCAAAAATATTAATGAACTTAGGACCAAAAAGCCCAAAACAATGAATTTGTAGAGAAATGAGTAAGAAAACTAGGTTTTAGTTAATTGAACAACAGATTAAGTAGGTCGATGGTGAGAGAATGAAGATAGACAAGTGTAAAATGAATAATAAATGTCATCGGCAATATCCGAGGAGACTGTTTCTTATATAATGATCTTAAATGTGATTACAAGTTTGGTTCTAGATTGCTACAATGTTTCCTCTTTTTTTCTCGATCCCTTAGTCTCGTTGCCTCCACTTTCTTTTATACTCCTTTTCCTTTTCACCCCTATCTTCCTCGTGCATGCCAAGTGGTTGGTGTTAATACCTGTCCCATCAACACCTCTCCTAAGTCTTTGTGTAGTAGTTATAAGGCTGAAACCTACTATTCAGGTATCACCTCTACATTAATGCGGCAAGGGAATTAGCTGCAGTGCATTTAATGTGGAGATAGCAACTTTCCTCTTAGATATTTTAGAACCCTTCCCTATCCTGAGCTCCCATAATGCTTATCCGTATCAACTGAATGTTTCTACAATGTTCCTTCAGATGGCAGACCATCTCTACAGATATCGCCTTCACTCAGCCGAGATGGTTTTTGTCCTCGGCACAACCTCCTGAGCCATCATGATCTAAACTGACTTCTCCGTTTGCCAACATGGGCCCTTTTGACAGCGTTTGCCCCCTCCTCGAAAGCCTTTAGTCCTCGGCTTGGGCCTTAGGTCCATTACATACCCAAGTAATGGGCTCCGGGGCCCAAGGCCCTTACATTTATCAAATACAAAACACAACTAAAAAATATTTACATGTGTTTTTAGCAGTCGGATGATATATATTTAAGTGCATTAGTTTTTGATAGGTTCATTTTATAGCGAATTAAGTTAATTTATTTATGTAGCCAACTTGGTATGTTTCTATTTGAATACAACTATAATAAATTTTATACAACAAAATTATCCTATAAAATTATAAATCTCAATAAACTTAGGTTAGAGGACCTTGTTGGAGTGTTTTTTTTAGTAGAGTTACAACACTAGCAAGACTAGAGTACAGGAGTAGAAGGTGGGTGAGGGACATATTTTTTGGGAATAAACATGATTAAAGTCCTCCGTCGAATAATAACAAGGGAAAAAAAAGTAGTTAATTTAAAATAGTTGGGACTCAAACTCATAAACTTAAGCCTTTTGGGTTAGTATTATCCTTGTATAATATATTAACTACTTAACTAGCCACTATCTCGTGCGTTGCACTAGATGTTAAAACAAATGAGTACTTGCCCTAAAAATTACATTTATATATTCATAACTTTTATATTTAGAAAAATTTTCACTTAAATTTAGCCAGATTGAAGTAGACTAAAATGCTACAAAAATGTGGCTTAATAGAATTATAGCAATAATAAATATTATGCTTAAGATTTTTGAGATTACAAGTTTCAGATATATATATATATATATATATAGAATAAATGCTCTCAAGTCTCAACCAAAATTGGGTTTATAATACATTACATAACTAAAGTGCAATTACAAAAGGGCCTAACCTTTATAGTTGTAAACTAGGGTTATAAATAGCAGACATTAGACACACACAACCAATGTGGGATAAACATCTCTATTCTTAAAAATATTATTATTATTTTCGTATGTGTTATAATAAGTATTACTGTTTACTTAAAAGAAAAAAAAAATAGGGATGTTTGTCCCACATTAGTTGTGTATGTCTAGTGTCTGCTATTTATAACCCTAGTCTACAACTACAAAGGTTAAACATTTTTATAGTTGTACTCTAGTTATGTAATATATTATAAACTCGGTTTAAAAATACTATTATTATTTTCGTGTGTGTTCTAATAAGTATTACAGTTTACTAAAAAAAAAAAAAAATGTTTATCCCACATTAATTGTGTATGTCTAGTGTTCGCTGTTTATAACCACAGTCTACAACTAAAGGTTAGACCTATTTATCGTTGTACTCTGATTATGTAATATATTATAAACCCAATTTAAAAACACTATTATTATTTTTGTGCGTATTCTAATAAGTATTACTGTTTACTAAAAAAAAAGAAAAAGAATAGGGATGTTTATCCCATATTAGTTGTGTATGTCTAATATCCGCTGTTTATAATTTTAGTCTACAACTATAAAAATTAGTCTCTTTTATAGTTGTACTCTAGTTATGTAATGTATTATAAACCCGATTTGAAAACACTATTATTATTTTTGTGTGTGTTCTAATAAGTATTACTATTTACTAAAAAAAAAAGTCTCAACCCAAATATCTTATCCCATTATGAAAGTGCACAAAATGGATTGAATTGGACCAAATGAACTGCAATGGACCGGATGACTGAAGTAGATAGAATAGGACTAAAGGGAGTAAATAGGAGCAAAGTTGACCGAATATGACCAAATTTGACAAAATAAGACCAAAGTGGACCAAGTAGGACCAAATTGGACTGAATAAGACCGAATAGACTGAAGTAGATTTATTAGGACTGAATAAGACCAAAGTGGACAGAATGGACTAAATAAGACCGAAAAGACCGAATGGACTAATGTAGACCGAATCTGACCGAAGTGGATTCAATAGGACCGAATAAGACCAAAGTGGACATACTGGACCGAATTTGACCAAATAGGACTGAAGTGGATTGACTAGGACTGAATAAGACCAAAGTGGACAGAATAGGGCCAAAGCAAGCTGAATGGACCAAATAGAACTAAAGTGGACCAAAGTTGATTGAATAAGACAAAATAAGACCAAAATGAGTATAATGGACCTAATTGGATTGAATAGGACCGAATAGAACCAAATTTGATTGAATAGGACCATAGTGGACAGATTGGACTATATAGGACCGACGTGGACCGAATAATACCAAAGTGGACTGAGTAGGACCAATGTGGACCGCATATGACCGAATGGACCAAGGTGAACAGAATAAGACCAAATACGACCAAATGGCTGCCATGGTGTCCCTTAATGTATACGTCAAGTCTCTTGCTTTTAAGGGTAAATGGTTGCAAGCTTCCTGGCTAGTTCAATTCCCATGGTTAAACTTAGTGAGCGTTTGGATTCAGCGTTTTTTGCTGAATCCTGCGGCACATTTCTTCCTTTTTTTTTTTTTTGCTTTCACGTGGGTCAGAGACAGAAGTTACTGTGCAGTTACTGTTTATGAGAAAAAAGTACTGCTCACGTACTGTTTTGATACTGTTCACGCACTGTTTATGAGACCCACAGCCACTTTATTCAGAAAAAAAAATATTAAAAATCGGTCCCGCAATACTATTCATACATATAAAAATTATTTTACTACAGTGTTTTCAGCAACAATCAGTTTTCAGCAACTTTCAGCAATAATAAGTTGTATCCAAACGGACCCAAACTATGATTAAGTGATTCACCCAACCAAAATCTAATTTTTTATAAGGACCAGTCAGTTTCACAATTAACCAATCCAAAGCACGTTTGTTCATCATGCATGAATCTTTTAAGTTTTCTAATTAAATTCAAATCGACAGTACACCTACCTTAATTAGTCCGCAAATGAAGTGCAAGAAATCTGCTACAAAGGCCTCTTTCCAAGTTTCCAATTCCATCACTCTGAACTACCGACCAAGAGCCAAGACCTCAAAATTTTGTACACATTTTTTTAAATTTCATTACTTTAGTGAAAAAAGATCTTCTTTAATCTTTTAATCAAATGTGAAAAAAAAAAAAAAAAATTTGCTGTGTGCAGGAGTAGAGGGTGGGTGAGGGACATATTTATTGGGAATACACTTGAATAATAATGAAAAGAAAATTGTTAATATAAAATAGTTGTTTTGGGTTGGCGTTGTCCTTGTATATTATATTAACTACTCAACTAGTCACTATTTTGTGCGTTGTAGTGGATATTAAAACAAATGAGTAACTGCCCTAAAAGTTAAATTTGTATATTTACAGCCTTTATGTTTAGAAAATATTTTACTTAAATTTAGCCGACCAAAGTTGACTGAAATATTACATTAAAATGGCTCAACATGATTGTAGTAATAATAAAGGCTATGCTTAAGATTTTTGAGATTGCAAGTTTAAGATATATATGTGTGTGTGTGCGTGTGTTTTGGGGAGGGGGGGGGGGGTGGGATTTAGAATAGGTGCTTTCAACCCAAATCAATCTTTTTTCATTATATAAGTGCACAAAATGGACCGAATTGAACCAAATGGATCATAGTGGACCAACTAACTGAAGTAGATAGAAAAGGACCAAATGGAGTGAATAGGACCAAATTTGACCAAATAGGACCAAATTTGACGGAATAAGACCGAATGAACTGAATTGGATTGAGTAGGACTGAATAAGACCAAAGTGGACAGAATGAACAACATAAGACCGAATGGACTAAAGTAGATCAAATATGTCCAAAGTAGACTTCATGGACCAAATAAGACCGAAGTGGATCGAATAGACTGAATAAGACCAAAGTTGATTCAATAGGACCATAGTGGACAGAATAGACCAAATATGACCGAAGTGGACTGAATAGGACCAATGTGGATTGAATAGGACCAAAATGGACGAGATGGACTGAATAAGACCAAAGTGAACCAAATAGGACCGAATGGCTGCCATGGTGTCCCTTAATTAATCCGTCAAGTCTCTTGCTTTTAAGGGTAAATGGTTGCACACTTCCTGGCTAGTTCAATTTCCATGGTTAAACTTAAACCATGAATAATTAAGTGATTCACCCAACCAAAATCTAATTTTTTTTAAAAAGGACCAGTCATTTTCACAATTAACCAATCCAAAGCACGTTTGTTCATCATGCATGAATCATTTGAGTTTTGCTAATTAAAATCAAATCGACAGTACACCAACCTTAATTAGTCCGCAAATGAAGTGCAAGAAATCTGCTACATAGGCCTCTTTCCAAATTTCCATCACTCTGAACTCTTGACCAAGAGCCAAGACCTCAAGATTTTGTACACTTGTTTCAATTTCATTACTTTAGTGAAAAAAGATTTTCATTAATCTTTTAATGAATCGAAATGTGAAAAAAGAATATTTTGCTGTGTGCACTGTACCAGGTTGACAATTTAGACAAGAAGTGTGAATATTCATTAATCATGAAACTGGTGCTACTAAATTAGTTTATCTAAAAAATCTATCCACAGAGAGAGAGATGGAATTCAAGTATGAAGCCCTTGAGTCCTTGACACAGCGACCTGCCAACCGAATAACAATTCGAGAACTTTTTTTTTTTTTAATTTCGATATTCATCCAAAATTTTAATAGCCAACCCATAAATATATTATATACTATTTGCAGATCATATCAATATTCATCCATCTGCTACACGATGGCGGGTCCACGTCAAATTTCAACTTCGGCACCTTAAAATTACCACCATATACCTTCTATGCCAAAGCTACCTACAGCTTTATATATATATATATATATTTAATCTTTAGCTTGATAAACCTAACACGGTAACACCACAGAACGTTATCGTATATACTCCTAGAAACTCAATAAATAAATATAATATATATAGACAAAACTTAGGTACAGTACTTTAGGTGCTGTTTTTTAAGTTTTTATCTTAAGATTCAGCTATATGTCTACTTAATTAAAAAAATACATTTTTATCCCATGAGAAAAAATCCGGATAACAAAATCTTAAAAGGGAAACCTAAAGTATAACACCTAAGTACCATACATAAATCTTGTATTATATATATATATATATATTGATACAAGATATAAATTCTGCTCTAACCTAATCTAAGTGTATATATGTATAAAACTCTTTCTTGGAGACTTGAACCCTAGCCTTAATACCCCTCCACACTTTACAAAAACTTTGTACTTATAAAATGATCATCACGCTAATAGTACATGCAAGATGGTATAAATTAATTGTACTCCAATTTTTTGTGTAAGTGTCATTTTAATTACACTCCAATTTTATACCAAGTTTCCTTCCAAATTTTCATTTATACTTTAACATTTTTGTGTCAATTAATATATTTATATATAAAGTTATGCATCTAAAGTTCTAAACTTAGAGAGAGAGAAAAAAACTAATTTAAATTTATTACTTTTACAATATTATGAATGTATACATTCTTTACTTATTGGGTAGGAACACACACACTATATATATTATGTGAGTATGTTCGTATTGTATACGTAATTCAGATTATTCAATTTATTCTAAATTGGATCCATACATATGCAAGGGTTATAAACGAATTTATTTTATGGAAAAATGTAGTACATTAGGTTTTTTTTTTTTTTTTATAATTAATTTTAAATACATAATTGCATTGAATTTAATTATCCTTTGTAAGGATAATATTATTTATGCTTTTATTGAGCAATACAATCATGTATTTGAATTAAATTGAAAAACTTGATATACAACATCTAAAAAACTGGATCTAAACTTTACTCATATTTTATTACAAGTTGGGTTCAAATTACACCTGATATAACGCTAAGCAATATTATGTCACCCAAAATTTTGTTATAGATGCAAATTTTGACAAATCTACAATTGTATTACATTTTTTTTTTTTTTGCACCCTCCATACTTAAAAATTTGTATGATGACCAAAGATCAATAACTATATCACCTATCAAATATTTGAATTTCAAGTTTTTATATTTTAAAACTATGCATAATAGATGAATTTATGGAATGAATAGTAAACAACATTTGATTAATACGAAATTTGGCATGAGTGTTAAGAAAATAGAGAACAAGTAATCAACAACGTTATTTTCAAAATATTAATCCAATAAAAAGTTATAAAGTGAGTAATATTACTTAGATTTATACAAAGTATAAATTGAATGCAACTTTCTCATTCTCTTACATGAATGATGCATCATACTATAAATTTAATTAACAGGACTCACTAAGTAATAAAAAGAAATATTTACTTCTAATGCACTAAATATTTATGTAAATATTAAGTAAATAGCCTAAAACAAAATTGAAGTGCCCTCCATTATTTTCTCTCACATTTTTTTTTTTTTGATAATTCGATAGTTGGGGGAGAAGGAATTTGAATCCTAGATATCTTCATTAAAAACACTAAAAGGTGCTGCAACAAATCGCTGTTGTTAACATGCATAGTCCGTTAGGCTTTAGGCCCGCTCTTATTTTCTTGCCTTACGCATATACTTATACCGTAAACATACTTGCATTGTACTCATATGTTTTGTGTTAGAGCATTCACATTGGGAATGCCATATGTAGGCAAAATTTAGCATAAAGGCCCAAAAAACTCCCCATATCCGGACTTGTAAAACCAATTATTGCAAAAAAATTTGCAATACTGCTACAGTGCAATTCTAAAGGTAGACTTGTTTTAGAATTGCGCTGTAGCAGTATTAAAAAAAAAAAAAAAAAAAACTAATATTTTATTTAGTTATCAATTCCTCTCTCTTTCACCGGTCACACTCTCATCTCCTCTCTTTTTTCTTTTTCTTCTTCTTCTTTTTCAATTCACTCATTCAATCCCTCCCCCCCCTCTCGTCCCTTTCTTCCCTTTCATTTTTTTTTCCTCTCTATTTTCCCTTGAATCAATGGTTTGATGTGGTAGAGCTCGTGGGTTTGATGTGGTGGAGGGTTTCCGTGGTAGTGAGGATGGGTGATTGAGGGTGACGGTGTGAGTCGTGGGTTTATTGGCATGGAGGTGGATCGTGGTGAGCTGGGTTCCAGCGTGGATTCCGACGAGGCATCAATGGTGGGTTTCTTTGGAGGTGTGGTGGCTATTGTTGGGTTACATGTGTGAGTGAAGTCTTACATTGAATAAAAATGAGAAGAATGAGTGGTTAATATAACATAATTGAGCACATACCTAGTGAGCTTAGGCCTTTTGGGTTAAAGTGTATCTCTATATATTATTTTAATTACTCAAGGAAGCTCCCCAAGGTGTTTATCCCTCCAACAAGTGGTATTAGAGCTCATGGTGGTGTGCGACGAAGGTGGTGAGGTGTTCATGGTCCCTACCCAACAGGGATAAAGATAGCCTAAACGGCCCACACACAAAGATCCTAGAGAAGAAAAAAGAAAAAAGCCCAACAAAGGAATATCACTAATGGTGCTAAATAATGGTGTGGTGCGAGGTTCCCATGGACATGGACGTGCGGGGATCACATGGATGTGCATGCGGGGTTGACACGTGGTTTCCATAGATGGCGTACAAGCGACCCATGGATGATGCGTTAATGAAGTGAAAAGCCCATTAGGCAAGGAGGAGTGAGTAGGACTTGTTCATAGCCCACAAAAAGGTCTTGAAGCCCATAGAAAGGCAGACTCACACATGAGGGGAGATTGTTAGGTTACACGTATAAGTGAAGTCTCACATTGAATAAAGATAAAAAGAATGAGTAGTTAATATAACATAATTAAGCACATACCCAGTAGACTTAGGCCTTTTGGGTTAAAATGTATCTCTATATGTTATATTAATTACTCAAGGAAGCTCCTAAAGGTATTTATCCCCCCAATAGCTGTTGTTGGCTTTGGTCATTCTCCTCGGAGTGGTGTGGATCGGAGTCCCATATTGTTACAGATGAGCAAGAGCATGCGCTCAACCTAGGAATCGATGGCGGATTTCCAATTATCGACAAGCTTTTGGTCGGTGGATTTGCCAAAGGACTTTGATAAGAGGCCATGGGTTTTGATCAATGAAACAACGGCGAAGAGCTCCATTGGGTTCTTGAACGAGTGTTTATCGTCAGGGACACGCTCTTTGATGAGCGTGCGAAGAAGGTGAGGCTTTATATCGACGTCATACAGTTGGTTTGATGGTTTGTGTGTGTGTGGCTCAATTTATGGTTTGATCGTTTGTGTTTGTGTGTGTGTGTGGTGATGGGTTTAGATAGGTGGATTGGTGTATCATGGGTCTCTGTGTGTGTGTGTGTGGCTCTGTGTGTTGAAACCGATGCTAGAGGTTGAGGGAGAAACAGAGGAAAAGGAATAGAAAAAGAGAAATAGTAAAAAAAAAGAATAAAATAGAATATTTAAATAAAATGGAAAAAAAAATAGAATTTTGGGATGTTGGGTGTATTGTAAAATGGTATAGTATAATTGATAAAGTAGTTTTTTGAGATGGTAAAATAAGATGGAATAACATTTCCTGATGTGAATATTCTTACACTCATATGCTTCTCTTATATATAGGCACTCATTTATTCTTGTACGGTTTATTATTCAAGAAATACAATTAAGCCTTTTGTATTTCTGACAGTGGCAATATAAGGGATTTTTAGAAATCCAAGTCCAACGGCATATTCGGAAATTCCCATTTTCCTCTTGCGGTCCACTCTAAGCCCTTCATCAGACTGATAAAAGAAAGAAATTTCCATTTTTTTTTCCAAATCGAGAACAAAATCTTAAAAGAAAGAAAAAAGTAGCAGATGAATCTCAACAAAATAAATAAAAAGAAGAAGAAGTAATAGATATATTAAAGGCATTCATACGTACAAAAGAGATTTTAATTTATAAAGATAGTGTTTGAACCATAAATTTATTATAAAAGTACGAACTCAAAAAATAAAAAATAAAAAGGCTGATAATAAAAAATCATACCAAAGTGTAAAACAAGTACAAAAATACGAAATATAGTGGAGTATATTGAAGAAAAAAATTGTCCTTGAGAATATAATCCTATTCCTATCAACGTTCTCCCATTTTACTGTTTCCTTTCCTTTTGTTGGGGCTACAAATATTTCATAAGTGACACTGTCATTTAACAGGAAAAAATGGAGACAATAAAATCCAATGAAATATTTCTGAAACAAAAGGTTTGTGAGAATATCATTTATGCTTGGATAGTTGGATGTCCCAAATTTTAAGCCACATATTATTATTGGGATTGACTAAAAATCCCCTGGTTTTTTTTTTTCCTTGCTTTCTTGGTAATGAAAGGCTTTATCTTTAATGATCTTATCATGGTTACGGAATTTTCTACGAAAGATTCATTATGCGAAAGACGGATAGTATTTATGTGAAAGATGTCAAAAGATGTGATGCATGTTCATTATGACTATTAAGACCCCCAAGTTGAACTTTTATTTATAAACATAATATAAAAATAAAACAGGAATCAAGGAATCAATCAATACTTTTCTTATGTCCGCAAACTAGGGGCAAGAATCCACTGTAAAAAGACTATCTTAAACTTCAAAAATCTCACCTCAGTTTTTTAATCCGAAAGGTTAGTTGACAATTTTTCTTCTTCTTTAATGTTTTTTTTTTTTTTTTTAATATTATATAAATTTAAGTTAAAAAAGAAGCAGCACATGGTTGAAAACTTCAATATGTAGATAGGCATAGCATCAATGTCAAAGTAACATACTGCCAATTAAGCATTCAAGTGTGAATATTCATAAAAACAGTGCTACAACATGAATAATTCATTCTAGTACAAGACAAATAAAGACTTAAAACAGCTGCCATATCCCTATTAATTTATTTTGGTGTTCACCAAGAACCAATCAGCCAACCTATTAACACTTCCTCATCCAAAGTTAGGCACCTTGTCTTCAATAATTTATTAGCTGCTTATTACTACCAATCTGTCAACCAAAAAAAAAACTTACTCATCAACAGTGCCTTGAACTGGTAATAGAGTACAAGCCTACCAGACAACCATAATGGAAAAGACCTATTGAGATCAAATCCTATGTAAGATAAAAACAGAAAAGGAAAGAAAATTTTCCTCAAATAAGAAAAACATTAACTTCAATTCAATTTTAAAAATAATTACAGGTGATAGAAAGTTGATTAAGTCCATGAGCCCTAAACTAAACCCAACCCATCATTTACAAGATCACTCCAAAGTCATTGATCTACCGCACAATGGCAGTCTCACATAATTTCTTCAATTGCTCTGGTTTTTCCAAGGTCTAGCTTGATGAAGCTAACCCAATAAATGATGGTTTAGCTTTTTGTTCTTCTTTATCTTTTTTTCTTTTTTCTTTTTTCTTTTTTGCTAACCTGCCTGCTCTATGTTGTTTTAGCTTGAGCAACCTCACACATTTCAGTACTTCAAATCAAATATAGTGAATAACATATGACCCCATTACACACTGAAGGAAAAAGAAGGGTCCTTGTCTTAGCTCACTAAAAGAGTCTACACCATGCGACTAGATCCTCATTGCCCTGGTCATCAAGGACGGCAGAACAATCAAAAAGTACACAACTGCCTGCGGCCTAATGCTTAACTTCACAAGGGCACTATTTATATGTTAAATTATAACTTATGAAGGTTCATCCTGCAACATCAATTGCCCAACATGTGCATCTTTATCCACATCAAACACAGAATTATTTTCTTTTTCTAATAAATGTGTCATGAACTCCTTCCTATGTCTTTCCCAGTGAATTCTCCACCTCCAAAGGATGCGGCTGCTGCAGCTGCCACATCAAGACCACCACCAATTGATGTGATTAGAGCCGATAGGCCACTATTGGTGCTGCCACCAGCAGCCATTCCCAGACCTAGAAAATCAAGGGTGGTTTGCTTTGGACCAAACACAGAAGGGGTTCCCATCATTAATTCCTTCAATCCTGAGCCACCATCACAATGAAGCCCAAGTCCAAGCCCTGCAGGAACTGAGGCATTGTCTGGTTCTACTTGCCGCTGACTCCAATGCAAACCATCTTGCTGCCCAGATGAAGATGAAGATGAAACTATGCCAAATCCACGAAGCAACGATGCATTTGTAGCTGCTGCACCCATTTGTGCAGCTTTCTGCAGTAGTGCAGTGGCAGACATGGCTGGTTGCGGTGGCGGTGCATACTGCCGACGCTCTTGCCCTGCAGTCCCAAAAATTGATGACCCATGATTGGTGGAGAGGCAGAGAGAAATAGGTTCTGTAGAGGGAGGCCGTGCAAGGTCTGCTGGGGGATCAGGACGTGCCGCCATAGCACGGATTAGGTCGCTAAATCCATGAGTTTGAGGAGTTTGCAAGCTTGCTGATGCAGTTGAGGAAGCAAATAAGTTTGCAAATACACTGCAGCTTGTACTGCCATTGCTGCTTGAGCTGGTCGTGCTGCTACAGCTCCCATTTAAGCCAGCCGTGACCGGTGTTTCTTCTACTATTTGTGTTTGATTTTCTGGTAACTCTGTAACAAAAGCCAAAAGAGAAAGAAGGAAAACAAAAGTGGTTGATTAAAACACAAAGCGATATGGAAAGTTAGGCTTTTCTTTATGAAGAACTTTAGAAGAAAAAGGAGAAACAATAATGGTTTCCTTTCTCTAAAACCACTTCTCCCCCTTTCTTTTTCCTTTTCCTTTAACTTTTGAATCACTTGGGTTTCTTTATCAAAGATTGTATAAATTGAATCTCTATAGTTTGGAGGAGGCCTCAAAAGAAGCCTGTTGTTTTTATATAGTATTTTATTAGCTACCCAAATCTCAGATGACTTAGTCTTCTACTGTGATACAAATCCAGATGACAACAAATATCAGTAACAGACAAAAACTACTAAACTCCAAGATCTAAACAGAAAAAGAGAGACAACATAGATTTGTTGTTGGTTTAGACAAAATACACATCCGACAAAACCCAACCCATAAAAGATTCAAATTTTTCCAAATTCGTGTTCTATTTACCTGGACTCTTGATTGGCAAAACCGATGATATTACACCACTTGACTGTGGCTGTGGAGGAGCTGATGGAGCTTGAGCTTGAGCTGGAGCTGGAGATGGAGATGGAGATGGAGCTGGAGCTGGAGCTGTTGCTGGTGCTGGTGCTGGTGCTGGTGTTGGTGCTGGTACTGGTGGAGATGAATCAACCGCTTGAATTTTGGTGTCTGACTCCGAATTTGGATTCGCTACTGGCTGAGTCTGAGCTCTAGCGCTCTCTTCTGCCAAAGCATCACAGAAAGCCCGGTGCGTGATAAAGCTATCCCTCCTTCAAACAACAATTTAAAAAAAAAAAAAACAGAACAACTTCAACAATCCCAAAACCCCACAACAATTGCATTAACGAACGGGAATTTAAATCAAAAATCAAAAGCAAAATCAAAAACCTGGAGAACAAAGTCCCACAGTCGCATTTGTACTCCCTAGTGCCACAAATCTTGGAATGGGCTTTCCAATCGGACTGTACCGCGTACTTCTTCGAACACTTGTCACATTTCCACTTCTTCTCACCATGTTTTCTACAGAAATGCTTCTTTATCCCCGTGAGATCGCCCAGAGCTCTTGATGGGTCGTGGTGCACACAAGATTGCTCTGGACACACATACACCCTCTTCTTCACCTCCTTGCTCGACCTCTGCCTTAGCTTCCATGGAAGATTGTGACCTCGCCGATGGAGCTGCAGATTCTGATCCCTCTGAAACCCTTTGTTGCAAATTTCACAAACAAATCGATTCGTCGCCATTAGGGTCTTCGGAGACAGAGCAATTACTTCCGCATCTGGATCTGCCATAACCCCAAAAACAAGTCAAAAACCAAAAAAACAGTACTAAAACTCATATGGGTGTGTCTATTTTTCTTTATTAATTTTACCTGGCATTCCAGGAAGACTTCGCTTTTTCTTAGCGGTGGGCTTTGGAGGTTGACTCTGATTGCCAGAGGAAGAGACACTAGCTTCCCCTGAAGCTGTAGAGGAATTATCTAAGTCTACCGGCATGGATACTGAGAAATCTTTGATAGGGTTTGCTTTGGAACTGTAATCTAATATGCAAAAAAGCAAAATCTATCTAGGACATTTATCATAGAATTCCAAAGAAAGCTTTTTTTGAACACAATGTTTAGGGTTTCCGTCTCTGCTCTCTCTTGCTTTCTTATCTACCAGTCAATCAAACCCTTTTTTATTTCTTTTCTTTTCTCTCTTCTTTACCCACCTACCAGCTCTGACTGGTCTCTGACCAAAAAACACAGTACCCAAAGGAACCTCAATGATTAACCCCAAAGACTGAAAATAAAAAGGCTTTTTCTCTCAGCTCCCAGAAGAAATTAAATGAAACACACATACACAGAGAAAGAGAGAGAACCCCACAACCATCACCGGAAATTTTTTTATGACCGGCAAGTGGAACCGTGATCCAACGGTCAAAAACTGAATAAAAATATTTCAACTTTCTCGTCTAAAAAAACCAAAGAAAGTGAAAAAACGTTTAGGCAAGAACTTTTTTTTTTTTGGGGTCTTCAACTTTTCGGATCAATCTCAGTAAACAAATCCGATATTCCAGCGAAACAGAGTTAAGGATCAGACAAGACTCTGTTTTATAAGGCGGCTTAAGAGGAGAGAAACAGAGAAAAAAAAAAAAAGAAGGAGAGAGATCTTGTCTTAAGGCTTGGAGAGAGAGAGAGAAAGATTTTGCTAAAGTCTTCGTTGATCTGGGCGCTTCTATCTAACTTTTCAGGTGAAGGAAAATGATTAAAATAAAGGAATTAGGTTCAGACGAAGAAGTTTTTTTTTTTTTTTTTTTTTTTTTTCCAAACTAGTAAAGTGAGTTTTAATTAGTGTTAATAAGAAGGGTTTAGAAGAGAAGCTTCTTCACTAAGTTTCTATTTACGACAGTGAATTTTAATTTTACTACCTTAATGTATTTCCCAATCTTATCTTATCTATCTAGTTGGCGAGGCCATGGTACTTCGTCGGAGGGTAGAAAGCTTTAGGCCACGGTATTTTTCACAATTTTTTTTTTACAATTATATAAATAATAAAAATAATAATAAATTTATTTAAAAATGATAATCAATCAATTATAACCTATTACTATATAAGATAATTACGATAAAAATAATAAATTTATATAAAGGTCACAACCAAGCAATCACAATCGGCCATTTAAAATAATTAATATAAAAATGGTAACTTTTAATTTAGTACGAGAATCCCTTCGTCGGAGGCCATTAACTGGTTGGACTTCACTGTTAGGTGTTTTGTCGTGTAGCGGAAGTGTATTAGCCTTTAGGATGGGGGTTCCAAGCCGGTGCCTTAAAGTCATAAAAGTCAAACAGCTTTTTTCTTTGATTTAAACTTTTTAGAGTTTTTGGCCATTCTCATTTCGACACGTTTTTTTGCTTCTGCGGTCGAGCATCTTTTATTGGAACTCTTCTTAATTTTCTTTCACTCTTCCTGAACAGTGGTATTGCTACAGATAAAGTTCATGCACACAAGTTTTACTTCTTGTACCACAAATTTTTGTCAACAATTTTGACATTTAACTGTGAATTGTAAAGAAAAACGTGTGAATATATGCATAAAAGCGGTGAATTTATGTGAGTAATTGTTCATCACTTTCAACCAAAACGAACTACCATATGATCTATGGTTTACAAGTTGGATCCATCAAAAGCCATGTGACATAATTAACTTTACTCTTGGAGAAAGTCTAATAACGTAACTATTGTATTATAATTTTTATCACAATTCTAATATTATTGATTGTATGCAATGAGCGCTTTCTCATCTTACGAAAGCGATTATCCACTACTTACTTAATCAAATTATAACAAATGTTATAGTCTTACTATGTGTTTAAATTTTGATTATAATTCAGCTTATTGTCTTTTTTTTCTACTATTTATAGGTCTCACATGAGTTTTTTATTTATTTCATTTAACTATTACCTTTTATTCATAGTACTTTCAACAAAAAGCTAAATAAGCAATTCTCAAATAGACACTTGTGTGAATTTGGCAACTGATTATAAGCTAGGTTTTTGTTTAAATTATCTACTATTTGTGGGTCTTATACTACTTTTTGTTTCAACTTTATTCCAAATAATCTAACTTTCAACATTTTAGAAATAAACTAATTTTTAACTTTTTGTCTTACATTATACAAATAAGCTACCAGAAATGAGTAATTTTCAAATGGTAAAAAGTCAGCTTATTACTTCTTCTTTTTTCGACTATTTGCGAGTCCTGTGTAAGTCATTTACTTATTTTATTTAACTTTTAACTTTTATTTATAGTAATTTCAATAAAAAATTTCAACAAAAAATCAAATAATATTTTTTTTAAAATAAGTTATTTCTTGTTTCCAAACAAACACTAAATAACTGTTACTCACCCACAAGCTCCACACATTTTCAGCATGACTTTTGTTAGGGTATCTAAAATTTCACCAAAATTTTCACACCTAGCCCATTTTTCAAAACACAAAATAATAAAGAAATATTGTGAAAATTTTTGTAAACTTTTCGGTGGCTATAGAGTTATTGTTTCAACTTTCAAGGTCCACGAGATAAGATCAATGAAGCCTAACATGAAAAAGATGTTGCTAAAATGTAAGGTACTTGGACTTTTAGGCCATATGGCCCAAGAGTATTCTCAACAACTCTTTTTTTTGCCCCAGGTAAACTTGAGGTGCATCGAGAACCAAATAACAAGTTAAAGATGAAAGAAATCAGGCCCTTTTCCATCATGTGCAATAAGATTAAAAAAAATAAATTTGGTAAGAAAGAGATGGGGATCATTTCCTCGTAACTACACGAAATCGCACAACTAGCTACATTATGGACAAAAAATTAGCCTCTTATATTGTATGATTTACAAACCACTCAAAGAATAAATTCAAAATTAAGAGAAATGTTACGTTCACAACATTTTTATAATATTTTTATAACAAATCATTAGTGGTTAGTTGTTATTGGTTCAAATTTAAATCTATCACTGAGATTACTTTTTTACCCTAATAATAACAACCAATAAAAATCTGCTACTTAAAATTTGTTATAAAAATATTGTGAAGTGGACATAACATTTATCCAAAATTAATTTAGTCTTACCAATAAAATGTTTGATCGACCAATAAGAAGAAGATGATTATTTATGTAGTGGAATAATCACATTAAAGGCATCTCCTTTGTTGAGTACTTGTGTCCGTGTTAAAATGGATCGATTCACCTTGCAAAAATAACGAACTCAGTCATTTCATGAGGGCTTGACCGTCTTCTTAAGAGGTAGATCCTAGCATTACAAATTCTATATCATGATACTATCAATTAAAGTACTAATAACATACTATACTCAAAAAAAATTAAATAAAATGTGACTTTGTTTTTAAGGGGGAAAGTATAATAAATAAATAAATAAAACCTATAGTTTTATCCATGTGACAAATTAAATCTTATACTTTTAAATGTGCAACTTTAATCCCATACTTTCATTATTGTGCTAAACAAAACCCCTACTATGGTCTTAAGTGTTTCACAATTTTCAAGTGTTTTGCATAATAGTGAAATTTTAAGAGGCAAGTTTGAAAGTATGAGGTTTAATTTATCATAATGATAAGCCTATAGGTTTTATATATGGGCAAGACTTAGGTACAGTACTTAAGTATTGTTTCTTAGATTCCTCTCTTAAAATTTTGTCATATGGCTACTTAACTAAAAAATATACTTTCATCCATGAAAAAAAAACCACATGGCAGAATTTTAAGAGGAGAATCTAAATAATAGTATCTAAGGTACTGTACATAAATTTTATCATTTATTTATTTATTTATTTTTGGACTTTCCTATCTTCTTTATTTTGAGTTAAGGGTTGAGGATTTTAGAGTTTTAATGAAGAATTTACTAATATAAATAATAAAATTAGTTTATTTACTAAATTCTATATTAAACTATTTATATGGTTAAATGTATTCGCGTTAAAAATGGGTCAATCCACCTTGCAAAAATAACGAACTCAATCATTTTGAGTCGATCATGGGTTATATGGGTCAATATGAAATTAACCCATATATTAATCATGATGCTAAGTGGGGTATTTGCCAATTCAGTGGTGTGAGTTCAGGGGTTGCTTGTGGTTGGTTGTGTTGTAAGGAGAGAGAAAAAAAGAGGGAACGAGAAGAATGACTAAACAAAGGGAAAAAAAAATCAATTTAACTTCTAAATAACTTTAGTAAAAATTACATTTCTTCTAGTCATGTTTAATTTACAAAAGTGAGACAGAGGGTCAATTTCGTCATTTTTGATAACTCATAGGTCAAACAATAAAAAAATGGAAGTATCAAAAGTATTTTTGCATTCCGCAATAACTAAACAAGGGAAAAAAATCAATTTAACTTCTAAGTAACTTTAGTAAAAATTATTAAAAATCACATTTCTTTTAGTCATGTTTAATTTACAAAAGTAGGACACAGGGTCAATTTTGTCATTTTCGATAACTTAGAAGTCAATCAATAAAAAAAATGGAAGTATCAAAAGTATTTTTGCATTCCCCAATAACTAAACAGGGGGGTGAAAATCAATTTAACTTCTAAGTAACTTTAGTAAAAATGATTATAAATGACATTTCTTTTAGTCATGTTTAATTTACGAAAGTAAGACAGATGGTCAATTTTGTCATTTTCGATAACTCATAGGTCAAACAATAAAAAAATGGAAGTATCAAAAGTATTTTTGCATTCTCCCCTCACCCCCCCCCCCCTCCTTTAAAATTGAGTAAGTCATTGTTAACACCATGTCATTGCCAACTCATCACAACTTATTTCACTTTTTTTTTATTATTATTTTTTTAGTTCCAATGGAGTGGAGGATTTAAACTCTAAATATATATAAAACATTAGAATATGTCAACCAATTAAGATATAAGACTTTTGGCACTCATATCACTTTATGTTGCAAAGAAATGAAGCTTTAAAAAATTATATATTTAGAGTACAAGTTAGTGAACTTTTAGTATAAGTAGAAGACTTTTCTTACACACAAAGTAAGAACAACTTTGGCTTATTACATTAGGCTAATATATCTTTAACATATCTCTAATAAACCCGCTTAAAAATAAGTTGGCTAATAAGTGGAACTCTAAATTTTGATGGGTAGTGCAGCCATACAGTAATCTCGCTTCATTTTTAGAGTACTATAGAAATTCTTCAACATTTTGTAAGCAGTCTAATGATCAAAACACTTTTTTTGGGTTGTAAGAATGATCAAAGCACTTTTACTAAAAAAACTAGCTCTCTGCTTGAAAAAGTCATAACTTATCATGGAAGACACAATTAAAAGGAAAAAAAAAAATATATATATATATATATATATGTATAGTTTTAAAGAAAAAGTGAAAAAGTAACAATTTAGTATTTACTGATAATAAATTAATTGACTAAAAGCGTGCATGATGGCCTCTTTACCGTTAAATCTTACTTAGTAAATTCATAAGAAAAAAGAAAAAGAAAAAGAAAGATTCATGGCATTCGTGAATTGGTACTTCGGCTGTCAATTTGGTGATAATTATATGCAATTACGCAAGAAATAATTTGTGTGTTTGTATAGGAGAAATATGCAGTTAGACTCAAGTATGACTAGTTTTCTATGAGCAAATAAATAATAATAACAATAAAATAAAATTGTATACTAGTTTTCAAAACAACAAGTTGACTTGCAAAACTTTGCAATCCTATTGTCTACATGCATGTTGTAAGGAAAATTAGTAGGTATTTTTGATACAAAATAGTGTTACATCCTCTCACACTCTTAATAAATTAATTGTAAATATGAAAGAAAAGAGTATTACATCATTGATTCACCGAATTTTTAGAAATACTTTAATAATTATTTATCGTGGAATTGTTTAATCAGACCACTTGTAAAGGGATTTTCAAACCAAATTCTAATGTTTCCACTTTATTTATTTATTTATTATTGAAATCGATGCTATGTACACATTGTGACTTATAAAAAAAAAAAAATCCTGATCGCTATTGTTTTGCCAAATGGCGGGCTCTTATACTTCCTAGGGGATAGGAGAGCTGACCAGAACATAGGTTGAGGTGCACACATCCTTTCCTTTTTTTTTTTTTTGGCTGAATCACTCATCCTTTCCTTTTAGATGGGTATGGTGCTCCTTTTAAATGTACTTGAGCAAAATTGTAAAGAGTTATTTATAGTAGCTTGTTTAAAATTCAACTAAAGGACGATTAGGTTGAGTTAAAAAAGCGATGGGAATTTGGGATACAACCAAAAAGCCGGCAAGTTATTCTACATATTCTATCATCACTTGCATTGACTTGGGTTCCATTTCTTTTTGTAGTTCAAACTTGCATTATTTTAGGCATGATATGGGACCTTGAAAACTTTATTGCACCTAGTTTAAAGACGGCAAGGACCAATCACTAGTATGGTATCAAAATTTTTAGAATAATTAGGTTTGAAGATGGACAGGCTTCAGTGAGCCTACATTTTACAGATTTTCAAACTCATTGCCTAATGAATCAAAGGATAAGCATCATAGATTCACACAGGCATACTAATTTAGAATGAGAATTTAGTTTCTAGCATGGACTTTTATGGCCACACAACTAGGAGTCTAGGACATCTATTTGATTCATATATGGTCTTAGGGGCATTTATACCTCGGGAGCTCTATGGTTATTCATCATCTTCAAGGGGTATTTTCTCAAAATCATATTTAATTTTAAAGGGGTATCTTATTAAAACCATATCCATTTTTTAATATGTCATCCAAAATGCTAGGGTTGCCCAAAAAATCAACCAATCCCTTTTTAAATGGATCAATTTTTAAACATATCATAGAATAATTGCCAAGCAAACAACGTGATAAGACTAAGGGTCCGTTTGGATACAACTTATTTTTGTTGAAACTGAAAACTGAAAACACTGTAGGAAAATAATTTTTAAATGTGTAAATAGTGTTGTGGGACCTGTGAAGAATGCGTGAACAGTGCATTTTGTCTTCTGCATAGTAAATTCATGTGATGTAACTGTTCACATGCTAGAAAAAAAAAAAAAAAAAGAAGGCAAAAACTTGTAAACGCAAAAACGCAAACTTGAGTCAAAACACATAATAAATAATAAAAGCCTAATAAAAATGTTCTTACAAATTTCAATTAATTGCAATTGTTAAGAAGTTTGTATCTCAACTTGTTAGTACTTTTGGGTGGGTTCATAACATTTAGGTTCAAATTTCACATCTTCTGTTGTAATTATCAAATTATTAAAAAAAAAAATTGTAATATTACAATTATGACGGCAATGTCCTCACATAATGACTCGTGCACATGCAGTTTTTTTTTTTTTTTTTGGGAGGGAGTAAATGCGAAAATATTTGATCACTAATTTAATGCCAAATTTGAAGAGTTGAACTTGTGGACATTCGGCTGCATGTGAATCTTGCCCTTTTGATAAACGTAGAAACAAAATTCTGCTACAAATCATGTCAACTAACACTGACGTGGAATAAAATCATATCAAGTAGTAGAAGATCTAAAAGGGATTTTTGCACAAGGTAAAAAATGTGGAAAGACTCCTCTAACTTTGGGGTCGAAGCCAAACCGACCTATTGTAGTTTTAATTTAAGTTTTAAAATGCTTGAAATATAATTAGGAAAATTACCAAATTGGTCATTCCATATGTGATTTTGTGTCATTGTAAGACTAAAGATCCAATCAAATACATGATGAGAACCTTTAAGTTTTAATGATCAAAGGTGGCTTCAAGTGTAAAGATCAAAGCATCGGATTGAGAGATCATGCAAATCAAATTTTTGTAGTTGATAGACATCTTTACAATCGAAGTGAATGATAGAATAATGAGAAGTTAATTATGATTGGCTCTAAAAAAAATCCTATTCGTTTAATAGAAATTCTAGGGCATAATAAAATCTTATAACATTTTCACAACAATTTTGTTTTGAGTTGTGGTAAGTCCATCTATAATCTTATTTTATTTTATTCATGGGGGATAGACATTTTAGTTTATGTGATTTTGTGTCATTGTAAGACTAAAGATCCAATCAAATACATGATGAGAACCTTTAAGTTTTAATGATCAAAGGTGGCTTCAAGTGTAAAGATCAAAGCATCGGATTGAGAGATCATGCAAATCAAATTTTTGTAGTTGATAGACATCTTTACAATCGAAGTGAATGATAGAATAATGAGAAGTTAATTATGATTGGCTCTAAAAAAAATCCTATTCGTTTAATAGAAATTCTAGGGCATAATAAAATCTTATAACATTTTCACAACAATTTTGTTTTGAGTTGTGGTAAGTCCATCTATAATCTTATTTTATTTTATTCATGGGGGATAGACATTTTAGTTTGTTGTGAAAATGCTATTAGATTATTTTTTTTTTTTTTTGCAATTATAGAAGAACTCTTGATTCAAATCTAAAGAATGAATTAATTTTTATGCATGGAATAAAATTTAATAGTATATAGTTGAATATTTTAATTTTTCTAGTTAATTAACTATTATTATTTTAAATGGTTAATAAATTGATAACTAGAATACCTAATCAATCCTATGAAAGATCTACCTTGAAAATGACTTAAATATGATGATGAACTCAGAAGTCATAATTATCCCCTAAAAATATGGTAAAAAAAAATCTTAAATATATCAAAAGATTGAAAAATAAAATAGTTGGATAAGAATGAAATAGGCATTATAAGTGCGTGTGTGTTGGGGGGGGGGGGTGGAGAGGGAGAGCCCGAAGAGAAGGAACCCTTGACAAGATCAACTCGAGAAGTAATTATGACCTAGCTGTCTATCAAACCAAGCTCAACCCAATCAAGACAACCTAAGTACTCGACAGACCAGAAAAACCGTGGGTTACAGCCCACCTAAGGAGGCCGAGGAACATTTGCCTCTCAGGAGACAGGAAGAAGGCCGCAAGAGCTGTGAGATTGAAAAGCTGAGGAGGACCATGATGACGTACAGACAAAAGAGAGAGGAAACTTCCAAATAAAACGTTCATCACCTCCGCATTAAGTGCCCTCCAACAACTCAATTTCCCACATTAATGGCAGAATGACCCCTGAACAGTGTCTTCACAGTCTATATCCTACTCTACCACCACCACCAAGGCAGTGATGAGACAAATATCCAAGGAAAGATTAGCATCCCTCCAAGTGGAAGGCTGTGATGCAATTCAAATGGCTATAAAAGAAAGGAAGATCCCACTTAAAAAGATATTGGAAAAGGTTTAGAGAGAGATAGAGAAAGAAAGAGAGAAAGAGGTACAACTAAATGTATGTCCATGCAAAAAATATAAAGCTCATAGAAGTTCTATGAGCTTTTTATTTTTCATCAGCCACAAAACTCATAGAATGCAGGAAATTGAATCAGATTAAATCCCACCAAACAATGTTTAAGATCGCAAATAGAAGAACTTTGTGGCTGATGAAAAAGAATAAAGACCCTTAAAAACAAGGGTATTTTTCTAAAGGATCCTGCTAATGAATATCCTTAAGGTATTTGTTAATAAATTATTTAAAGAAAATTTTAATACTAATTTTATGATAAATATAAAAAGCCGTTAAAATAATTGATTACTTTTTTCTTTCTTATAAAAAAAATTTTAAAATACTTTTTTAAACTAATATTCTTAGAGTATTCGCTAATATTTTCAGTTTTTTAAAAAGGAAGAATGCTAGCTATGTGCCTAATTTAATGAATAATAATGGATAAAATTGAGAACACAACATTTTATTTTATGGATAAATTTTAGCTACAAAATTGGTTATAACCTTAGGTTACAACCTTACTTAATATCTTTTTATTGGAGATGAATTTTGATAAATCCATCATTAGATTACATATTCTTCTTATATCTTTCATACTTACAAAATTTCAAGAAAATTAAATATTAATAGCTATGTCATCAATAAATTTTTTAAATCATAAGTTTTTGTAATTTAAAATTATGTATAAAATATAAACTTATAGATCATATAATAAATAATATCCGATTGACACAAAATTTGACATATGTATGAAGAGCGTAACGAACATACAATACAATGATTAGATTTTCAAAATATGTAATAATATTTATTTTATTGAGTAAGTTTGTAACTTTAAACTACAACCAACTTTGTAATTAAACTTTGTTATTTTACTACAATTCTATTGGATGCTAAAAGAATACCAATGTGATAGCTAGGATATGTGCATTTTAGTGATCATGGACAAACATGATTACCTTTTTCCGCTTTTGCTCTATGTGAAAAAGTCCCCGATCAGCAAAAGTGAACCTTTTTTTTTTCCTTCTTGCTGAAGCATTTTCAAAAGATAACAATTTAGAAAAAGTCCATCAGGGATATATAATAAATTCCAATTATCTGACAATTACCCATTTCTTTCTTTCTTTTATTGGTCCCCTCTCCTGTTCCTTTCATGAACTAGTTTGCCGGGTCAGGCGTGTTGTCTAATGTGAACCTATATATCAACCATTCGATCACTGTCCACTCCAATTTTTTTTTTCTTTTCTCACTTCAACAGAGATGGGAATGAAGTATCCACTCAACCCAAAATTAACATGGGAAGGGATAATGTTGATCTTCTTTTCCTTTTTAAATAAGCCAGATATCAACCCAGGACCAGGACCAGAGAGAAGTGACACGCCAGTAAATCACAAACTTCACAAAAAAAATGATTTTAACTTTTAAGAGAAGGCAAGACGTCAAGTTAAAAAATGCAAACCTGATAAATAACACTAACACATGTTATTTCAGTATAACTATGTATTTGAATTTAATTCGTGAACAGAAAGTATGGTTATCTATATTTTGTGTTTAGGACCTTATGTGCGTGTCTTTGTTTGAAACCAGTGCATTGGTCAATTAAACCTCGTGGTGGTGACTAAAGATCAACAGTAGGGAGAAAAAAATGGAATGGTTAAGAAAACTTGAATAACATCTAGCAATGTCAATCATGGTCGACAAAACATCCAATAGAAAAGGTTTCCAACCACGCAAGGCGCCGGGGACACCAGCCAGGAAATTCTCACGATTGAATGGTTCAAATTCTTCTCTATACTTATCAATCATGCTAAAATATCGTATCAATAATATAGGAAATTAATGATTCAGAGTCGTGTAGTACTCCGGAATTTTTCACTTTACACCTCAACCAGAACAGCGATTTGAGATGAATATATAGGTGCATTCATCTGGCCAAAGCACAAAGGGTCAAGCTTGTTATGATTATGTAATTGACTTCATTGCTACATTGCATTTGGTTCCAAGACTGAACTTGAATTTAATACTCAAATATGCATATTTCTGATCACGTGATTAGCTTTTTTCGGTAAATAATTATCTTCCTGTGATTTTCTGAAGTCAAATTTACATGGTTTTCCATAAGCAACTAGCTTAAGAGTTGTGACTTGTGAGTAAATACTGGCGTGTGCACAAATCTTTGGAACGGGGCAATTCTTACATGGTCTTGGAGCAGTGGCGACTCTAGGATTATTTTCTAGAAGGTTCAATAAGAAATATAAATTATACAAAATTTTAAATAAAATATAAATTAAAAATATCGACATCACCAAAAAAAGCAAAAAATCTTTAATATATTAAGTTTTACAATTGCCTTTTATGATATTTCGTATTTTAAAATTGTTGCTTGATATCTTCATTATCAATCTTACTAGCTACATTTGTTTCAATGTATATAGTCATGCAATTATTCATCTACTAATTTTCTATTTGATTGATTTATCTAAAATTTCTTATGATCTAAATGAGTTTTTTCTAAGGTTTAAGATTAGCAAATTCTACTTTTGTTGTTGGGCTAATTAAAATTTTTTTCTCGG
Source organism: Quercus suber (assembly GCF_002906115.3). Taxonomy (NCBI): domain Eukaryota; kingdom Viridiplantae; phylum Streptophyta; class Magnoliopsida; order Fagales; family Fagaceae; genus Quercus; species Quercus suber. The sequence goes on along the minus strand of NW_027069669.1, from coordinate 630,539 downwards.
ATTTTAGATCAAATTGATTTGTTATTGAAATTTTTCTGTGTTTAAAAAGATCAAGATATTGTTAAGATGATTATATTTAAGTTTATTTCAGTTGTGCTTAAGGTTAAGGTGTTCAAATTTTTATTTTAAATGTCAAAACAAGAAAAATAAAAAAAATATATTATAATAAATTTTTTTTTGGGTTCAATTTAGGGGGTTCATTTTATCTAAAATTTCTTATGATCTAAATGAGTTTTTTCTAAGGTTTAAGATTAGCAAATTCTACTTTTGTTGTTGGGCTAATTAAAATTTTTTTCTCGGATTTTAGATCAAATTGATTTGTTATTGAAATTTTTCTGTGTTTAAAAAGATCAAGATATTGTTAAGATGATTATATTTAAGTTTATTTCAGTTGTGCTTAAGGTTAAGGTGTTCAAATTTTTATTTTAAATGTCAAAACAAGAAAAATAAAAAAAATATATTATAATAAATTTTTTTTTGGGTTCAATTTAGGGGGTTCATTTGAACCCCCTGGGCTCCAAGTGGAGCCGCCCCTGTCTTGGAGGCTGGAGTAGCGCTTTGGGCTTAGAGATGACAATTTTGCCCCGTCTTGCTTGACTCGTCTCTCCCTGCTTCGCTTTATGTGGGTTTTTTCCACCCTGCAAATATGGTAGGGCAGGGATGGGACGAAATTGCAACCTGCACCATGGGGTGGGGTGGGGCAGAGATGAGTTTAGATTTTTTAGACCCAACCTGCCCCACACCATATTAATAAGAGTTAAATTGTAAAATTTTTATACCCTAAAACCCTATTATTTAAACAAACATATCATCAACTTATTTTATTCTACCCAATAAGGATTTCTACCCCTCTTTTTTTCTTTAGCAAGGTTAGAAATAAGGTATCAATTTTAACATTTTCTTTTGTCTTTATTATAAACAAATTTATATACTATTGAATCATTGGTTTTGTATTATGAGATTTATGTTTTTGTTGTAATATTATCTTGTTAAACACTTTAATAATATTATTCAATTTTTGCTAAAAATTAGTTTGATTTGATGGGATAAATTTATTTTTAATTTCAAGTATATTTTTATTAACGAAATAAGTTTTATTAAAAACAATTGCAATAATTGTGAGTAGATTAACAAGAAGTAGAGTTTTACGGGGTGACGCGGGGCTTCACAGGGCCCAAAGAGGTGGGGATGGGGCAAGAAAATTTTCCATGGAGCAGGGATGAGGTAAGAAAAAATCATGAGGGGCAAAGGCAAAGACTCCATCCTTTGGACCCACCTCATCTCATTGCTATCCCTAAGCTCTCACAAAAATGATGGATGTTGCTCCAAGACTATGTAAGTTTTTTACTTTTTTTTTTTTAAATTTTATTTTATTTTATTTTTTCCCCGGGAAGGACCTTGATCTTGAACCACCAATAGGTTTTGATAATGTTTTCTTAGTACGAGTATCAATGTTGATATTTTATTCTCCCTTTTTACCCTTTCATGAATAAAATAAAGGCATTTTAATAACATGCAATGCTCAAAGAAACAGATACCTTGTACTCTCCTAGGGGGGTTCACGTGGGTGTGTGTGATGGAAAGATGGTAGTGTGTATGAGTGCCCGTTTGTTTCCACGTTTTGAGCCCAATATGCGCGTTCAACAAAAAGCTGAAGCATTATTTGCGTTTGGTTCAGCCCAAAACGCAACTTTTTGAAAAAAGCTGCGTTTTGGGCCAAGGCAAAAAATGCTACCTCGTGGTGGTGACTAAAGATCAACAGTAGGGAGAAAAAAATGGAATGGTTAAGAAAACTTGAATAACATCTAGCAATGTCAATCATGGTCGACAAAACATCCAATAGAAAAGGTTTCCAACCACGCAAGGCGCCGGGGACACCAGCCAGGAAATTCTCACGATTGAATGGTTCAAATTCTTCTCTATACTTATCAATCATGCTAAAATATCGTATCAATAATATAGGAAATTAATGATTCAGAGTCGTGTAGTACTCCGGAATTTTTCACTTTACACCTCAACCAGAACAGCGATTTGAGATGAATATATAGGTGCATTCATCTGGCCAAAGCACAAAGGGTCAAGCTTGTTATGATTATGTAATTGACTTCATTGCTACATTGCATTTGGTTCCAAGACTGAACTTGAATTTAATACTCAAATATGCATATTTCTGATCACGTGATTAGCTTTTTTCGGTAAATAATTATCTTCCTGTGATTTTCTAAAGTCAAATTTACATGGTTTTCCATAAGCAACTAGCTTAAGTGTTGTGACTTGTGAGTAAATACTGGCGTGTGCACAAATCCTTGGAAGGGGGCAATTTTTACATGGTCTTGGAGGCTGGAGTAGCGCTTTGGGCTTGGAGATGACAATTTTGCCTCGTCTCGCTTGACCCGTCTCTCCCTGCTTCGCTTTACGAGGGTTTTTTCCGCTTCGCAAATGTGGTAGGGCAGGGATGAGACGAGATTGCACCCTGCACCACGGGTTGGGGTGGGGTAGAGATGAGTTTAGATTTTTTAGACCCAACCCGCCTCACCCCACATTAATAAGGGTTAAATTGTAAAATTTTTATACCCTAAAATCCTATTATTTAAACAAACATATCATCAGCTTATTTTATTCTACCCAACAAGGATTTCTACCCTTCTTTTTTGCTTTAGCAAAGTTAGAAATAAAGTATCAATTTTAACATTTTCTTTTATCTTTATTATAAACAAATTTATATACTATTGAATCATTGGTTTTGTATTATGAGATTTATTTTTTTGTTGTAATATTATCTTGTTAAACACTTTAATAATATTATTCAATTTTTGCTAAAAATTAGTTTGATTTGATGGGATAAATTTATTTTTAATTTCAAGTATATTTTTATTAATGAAATAAGTTTTATTAAAAACAATTGCAATAGTTGTGAGTAGATTAATAAGAAGTAGAGTTTTACGGGGTGACGCGGGGCTTCACAGGGCCCCAAGAGGTGGGGATGGGGCAAAAAAAATTTCCACGTCATGCGAGGCGAGATTGAGGTAAGAAAAAATCATACAGGGCAAAGGCAAAGATCCCATCCTTTGGACCACCTCTTCACATTGCCTTTCCTAAGCTCTCACAAAAAGGATGGATGTTGCACAAAAACGAGTATCAATGTTGACATTTTATTTTCCCTTTTTACCCTTTCGTGAATAAAATAAAGGCATTTTAATAACATGCAATGCTCAAAGAAACAGATACCCTGTAGTCTCCTAGGGGGGTTCGCGTGGGTGTGTGTGATGGAAAGATGGTAGTGTGTATGAGTCGCATGATAAAAGCAATATTGCTAAACTACATTTCAGTGACACTATTAAATTCAATGACAAAGAGATTATAGTTAATTTTGGCAGTAACAATGAGTCATTATTTCATACTTTTGCAGGTCTATTCACCACAAGTTTCTAATTGGCTACATATGATTCAGCCAATTATGCTACTCTGGTCACATTGCTAGGCAGCGTGCCCATTCCAGAATTTTCTTCCAGAGAAATTGCATTAGACAATTGATTACGGTAAAGCTTTTACTGTAGTTGCATAGGTGATTTAAGAAATGATCTTCAAACTGACCCTGGTAGTCTAGAGTTGGCCAGGCATTTTGATAAAATTCCTGGGACAAGGGGCCCAAAAATATAAGTTGGGCCTTGGGCTTGGCCAAGGAGGCTTAGTGGTTCAAGGACAGATCAACAATAAGGAGGATGTAAGACTTTGAACTTCATAAGCAAGTTATGATTGTGAAAGATGGGAGAAGTATGCCAGAGAGGAGTATTTCCTCAGCTAACGAGGTAAAGGTCAGAAAATGTGTTCTGTTGTCTAGAATGATGTTCCAGGAAGTTATTTTGATAAGGATATGCATTGTGATCGTACAGGACAGATGAGAGCTGTGAAATATCTAAGAGAAAACTATCACCACCGCATTAAATGCTTTGCAGCTAACTCTTTGACCGCATTAATGAGGAAATGATACCTGAACAGTAGCTTTCAACCTTACAGCTACTCTCCAAAACTTTAGGAGATGGCTAATGTGACAGGGATCAGGATCAATAATATGATTTACACGTGGGGGGTAGAGATAAAGAAAGGATGATAGTATAAAATAGAGAGGAAGCCCTGAGAGAAAGGGATAGAAAAATTAAGAGAAAAATATTGTGGCAATCAAAGGTTGAACTTGTAATAAAACTTGAGAAGAAATATATAAGAATTGATCTCCTTGGATTGTGCCGATGATATTTTCTTTTTGATTAAACCAGTCTATATTCATTTTCTTGTCATCTGGATCTACCTTTCTTGTTGTCTAACTCATTAAAACCCATGTTTCTAACCCACTCTCTACAAATTCATTGTATTGGGCTTTTTGGGCATAGACCCATCCATCCATTAGGCTAGGAATTCAAATTGAGTCTTTACAATTGGCGCTGTCTGTGGGAAGTTCTGGTATTGTAGTGAGTCTAATGTTCAACTATGGTAGGTTCATGTCCAAACTTAGCAGAGTCTATAGGGTCTCAGCGTCAAGATCACTTCTATAATCTTGAACAAAGAAGGGACGGGGAGGGAAGTGTGCACACTACCCATACTAGTAAGAGCCAATCTCGGGGTGGCAGCCACATCTCTCCATAAAGAGAATGCTAGAAACATGCAGCAGGAGATTGACCACTTGCGGAGGAGGTTACGCCGTGAACGACGGAAAAGAACTCCTTCAAGTTCTATTTCTTCTTCTGGTGGAGAAGAAGATGACAGCTACAGGCCCAGATCGAGGACACCCCCTAGTGGGTCTTTCTCGTGCAACGAGGATTATCATCGTAGGCGCAGGGGTAAAAGCCCATCTCATAAAGATCTGGGAAATGATGCTATGAGTAAGGCACTAAACCAAATTTCCAGATCACATTTCACACGCAAGATTGAAGCAAGAAAGCTCCCTCGGCGCTTCACTCAGCCAGCATTTACCATGTATAATGGTCGTACAGATCCTGTGGAGCATATAAGTCACTTCAACCAGAGGATGACTGTGCACTCGAAGAATGAGGCCTTGATGTGCAAGGTGTTCCTATCTAGCTTGGGGCTTGTGGTGATGAGATGGTTTGATGGTCTGGGTGCAGGTTTAATTAATTCTTTTAAGGAGCTCACTTAGACGTTTGGGTCTCGTTTTATCACTTGCAATAGGGTTCCTCGGCCTTTAGATTCCCTATTGTCCATGTCCATGCGAGAAAGAGAGACCCTGAAAACGTACTTGGACAAATATTAGGAGATGTTTAATGAGATCGATAGGGATTTTAACGATGTGGCCATCAGGACCTTCAAGGTCAGCTTGCCCACCAAGCATGATTTGAGAAAGTCCTTGACCAAGAAGCCGGTAAGGAGTGTGCGTCGGCTTATGGATCATATCAACGAGTACAAACGGGTTGAGAAAGATCAGCAACAAGGGAAAGGAAAGGCTAAAATTATCCCTTAGGATAGAAGGGATTTCAGGTCAGACAGATACAATAATAATAGACCCTGAAGGGATTTTACTGGGCAATCTAGGTCTATGGCTCCTCAGGTGGTTAACACGGTGTTCTGAGAGCCAGTACACCAATTCTTGGAGAAGATAAATAATGAGTCATACTTCAAATGGCCAAACAAGATGGGAGGAGATCCTATGAGGCGCAACCAAAATCTTCATTGCTAGTACCACCAGGAACAAAGACATACCACCAAGGACTGTAGAACTCTGTGGAATCACTTGAAGCAGCTGGTCAGAGATGGAAGGTTAAAACAGTATTTGTATCGGCCCAATAGGCACGAAGACTAAGCAGGGTCGAGGGCTCAGGGGAACGCTTCTTCAAGGCCCCTTTTGAGCACAATTAATGTCATCTTTGCTGTGCTTGGGAGAACTGGTTCTCATCCTTCTAAGGTGATGTCTATAACTTGGCTGCCCTCCGAGGACTCTAATTCTGAGCTGAAATGGGCTAGAGTGAAGGCTCGACTGACGTTGAGCTTTTTGGATGAGGACAAGATTGGAACCATACAGCTGCACAATGATGCTTTAGTGGTCACACTCAGGATAAGAGGGTATGATATGAAGAGAGTGTTAGTAGACCAGGGCAATGGTGCAGAGATTATGTACCCTGACTTATACAAATGGCTAAACTTGAAGCCTAAGAATTTGACAACCTATGATTCACCTTTGGTAAGCTTTGATGGAAAAGTTGTCATTCCAAAAGGTCAGATTAGACTACCTGTGTAGGCAGGTTCAAAGGTAGTGGAGGTAGACTTCATTGTGGTGGATGTTTATTCTCTCTATATGGCCATTGTGGCGAGACCCTGACTTCATGCTCTAGGGGCTATTTCTTTAACTCTGCATTTGAAGGTGAAATGCCCATTGGAGGACTAGATTGAAGAGCTTGTTGGGAGTCAATCCATGGCTAGGCAGTGCTTGGTAGTTGCAATCATGCATCAGCCTGAAGCTGAGTTCTCGGCCTTAGTCGAGGGGAGATCATAGCAATCAAGGACTCTAGTCCTATCTACGAATGCGGTGTCGAAAAGGACAAAGTGTGAGAAGCTGGAAGAAATTGTTATAGATGGTGATCTAGAGAAGTTCTTTCATGTTGGAGCTTAGCTACTTCCTCGGGATAAGGAAACATTGATAGCATTTCTTAGAGAGAACATTGATGTGTTTGCATGAAATGCTTATGAAGTTCCTGGGGTGGATCCAGACTTCATTTTTCATCATCTGAATGTCAACCCAACTGCCCTTCCTAGGAAACAATCACCTTGGCGCTCATGTAAAGAACATTCTGATGCTGTCAAGGAAGAAGTGAACAAGCTTAAGCAGGCTGTGGCTATTAAGGAAGTGTTCTACCCTAAATGGTTGGCTAATACAGTGGTAGTGAAGAAGAAGAAGAATGGAAAATGGCGGGTGTATGTGGACTTCACAGATTTAAATAAGGTTTATCCAAAGGATCCTTTCTCCATGCCTCAGATTGATCAATTAGTGGCCGCAACTGTAGGCTATTCTCGGATGAGTTTCTTAGATGCCTTTCAAGGGTACCACCAAATACCATTGGCTCTAAGTGATCAAGAGAAGATAGCTTTTGTCACTTCCATGGGAAATTACCATTACAAAGTGATGCCCTTTGGTTTAAAGAATGCTAGGGCTACCTACCAGAAGATGATGACCAAGTTGTTTGAGCCACAATTAGAAAAACACATTAAGGTTTATATAAATGACATGATGGTAAAGAGTAAGGCAGAATCCGAGCATGTTAATGACCTTGGGAATATCTTTGGGATATTAAGGAAATACAAGCTGCACCTTAATGCTTCTAAGTATTCTTTTGGTGTTGGTTCAGGAAAGTTCTTGGGGTACATGGTCACTTACCGCGGGATTAAAGTTAACCCTGACTAAGTGTAGGGGATTTGAATGGACCAAGGAGTGTGTCCTTGTCTTCCAACAGTTGAAGGAATATCTATCTTGACCACCCATTATGTCCAGGCTTGAAGTGGATGGGGTTTTATTTGTTTACATCGCAGTAGCATCCCATGCGGTGAGCTTGGTACTGGTACGGGTTGATGGTGATGTGCAGAAGCCAGTTTATTATGTGAGCAAGTCACTACATGAGGCCAAAGTCTGTTACCTACCACTAGAGAAGGTCATTTTGGCAATGGTGCATGTTACGTGTAAACTCTCCCACTACTTCCAATCACATACAGTTGTTGTCCTAACCCAACTTTCACTCAAATCTCTACTCCGCAGTGCTGATTACACAAGGAGGATTACCAAGTGAGGTACAATCCTAGGGGCTTTTGATATCAAGTACATGCCTCGAACCTCTGTCAAAGGTCAACTCCTTACTGATTTGGTGGCCGAGTTTGCTGAATCCCCAATAGAGGAGAGAATGAAGAAGCAGGACATGGATGGAAAATCAATTGGCGTGATCTCCTTACAAAAGCCTTTATCATGGAAGGTATACATTGATGGTGCAGTGAATCACAGATGATCTGGAGCAAGGCTAGTTCTGATATCTCCCAAGAGGATCACAATTGAGAAATCCTTGAGATTGGGCTTCTCGGCCACAAACAATGAAGCTGAATATGAAGCTCTGTTGATAGGGATGACCATGGTTTAGAGAATGGGTCGAAAAGCAATGGAGATATTCTCAGATTCAAGACTGATTGTGGGCCAAGTTCAGGGTAAGTCAAAGGCCAGGGATGTGAGAATGCAAGAACACTTAAGTTAAGTTAAACATTTACAGTCAAGGTTTGAGTCTTTCAACTTACAACACATTCCTAGAAGTGGAAACACCCATGCTGATTCTCTAGCTACGCTTGCAACGTTCTTGGCGCAGAGCTTGCCTCAAATTATCCTTGTTGAAGACTTGTGTAAGCCTACTGAAATGAAGAGTGGGGTGGTCCATATCCATCAAATTAGGTTGGGGCCTAGCTGGATGGATTCTATAATACTATTCCTCAAGGAAAATATCTTACCCGAAGTGAAGTCAAAGACTAACAAAGTGCGAAGAAAGGCTCCTCGATTTTGATTGTCTAAGGACCAAAAGTTGTATAAGCATTCTTTTTCCGGGCCGTACTTGCTATGCATACACCCTGAGGCATCAGAGCTACTTCTGAAGGAGTTATATGAAGGGATTTGTGAAAGCCACATAGAAGGTAGATCCTTATCTCACAGAGCCCTTACACAAGGATATTGATGGTCGAACATGCAGAAGGAAGCACAAAAATATGTGAAGAAATGTGACTAGTACCAAAGATTTGCCCCAAATATTTATCAACTAGGGGGAGTCCTTAATCCTCTGTCCAGCCTTTGGCCCTTTGCTTAGTGGGGCTTGGATATTGTTGGACCTTTCCCTAATGCAGCAGAGAATAAGAGATGGCTGTTGGTCAGTACAAAATACTTCACAAAGTGGGTTGAAACTGAACTATTGGTAAATATCAAGGATATGGATGCCAAGAGATTTGTTTGGAAAAATATTGTCACCTGATTTGGGATCCCCCACACACTCATCTCTGATAATGGTCTTTAGTTTGATAGCAAAGCCTTTAGGAGGTACTCTTGTGACCTAGGAATTACTAATAGGTATTCCACTCCGGCTTATCCTTAGGGGAATAGGCAGGTTGAGGCTGTTAACAAGGTCATAGTGGGTGGACTCAAGAAGAGGTTGGATAATGTGAAGGAGAAATGGGTAGAAGAGTTGTCACACGTCCTTTGGACATATAGGACCACACCTCGCAGATCAATAGGACAGACACCCTTTTTAATGACTTATGGAGCCGAGACTGTTATTCATCTAGAGTTTGGATTCCCAACACTAAGAACAAGTTCTTTCACTCCGAGCAACAATGATGGGCTGTTGAAGAAGAGCTTAGACTTGATTAAGGAGCGAAGAGAAAATGTCATGGTCCAATTGGCATATTATCAACATAGCTCAAGCAAGGGTATGAGGCCAATGTAAAGCTTAGGCCATTAGCGCCTGGAGACCTGGTATTGAGAAAGGTTTTAGGTACTACAAAAAACCCAGTATGGGGAAAGTTAGGGTCTAACTGGGAAGGGCCGTATCGCATCACCTCAGTGGCTAGAATAGATGCGTACTATCTGGAAAATCTAGATAAACATGTTATCTTACACCCTTGGAATGTAAATAATCTGCGTAGGTATTATTATTAATGAAAGTCTTTTCTACCATACTTTTGTTAATGACATTATGCGTTACGTATTATTTGACGAGGTATTAAACATAACTTTAGTTATGCTTGGTTTCTCGGATCACATGCTTTAAGAAAATTAATACTTCATGACATCTCTCTAAATATCAAATAGAATATTGGTCATGTCCGGCTCCTCAGACCACATACCTTGAGTAAATTGATATTGTCAGTTCATCTTGCTAAGTATTCAACAAAACTTTAGTTATGCCTGGTCTCTCAGACCACATACTTTGGGTAAATTAATATTCAGTTCATTTTACTAAGTATTAAACTGAACCTTAGTTATGTCTAGTCTGTTGAACCACATACTTTGAGTAAATTAATATTTCAATTCATTTTACTAAATATTAAACAAAACTTTAGTTATGTCTGGTCTCTCGAACCACATACTTTGGGTAAATTACTATTTTAGCTCATTTTACTAAGTATTAAACAGAACCTTACTTATGCCTGGTCTCTTGGACCACATACTTTGGGTAAATTAGTATTTTTAGTTCATCTTGCTAAGTATTAAACATAACCTTAGTTATGCTTGGTCTCTTGAACCACATACTTTAGGCAAGTTAATACTTCAGTTCATGGTCTCTCTAACTTGCCTAAAGTATGTGGTTCATGGTCTAAGGAGTTAGACATGACTAAGTTAATACTTAGTTCACTTTACTAAGTGTTAAACAGAACATTGGTCATGTCTAACTCCTTAGACCACATGCCTTATGTAAATTAACACTCTCTATTTATTTTTCTAAGTGTTAAAACGAACCTTTGGTTATACCTGGCTCCCCGGATCACCTGTCTTAGGTAAGTTAATACCCTTGATTATTTGCCTAAGTATTGAGCAAAACCAGGGCTATGTCAGGTCCCTCGGATCTTTTTTTACTTAGTGTTTTGTTAATCTCCATGAGGATTAGCCTTTCCTATGGGTGGTCAATGCTCAATGCAAACATGTGATCATTTTCTTTATTATTTATACGTGTTTAGTTGGTCTAAATTAGTAGCAATGCATTACTGTTAGCTTTTGTTAAAGTTTGGGTAGTAATAATTCACTACTGTTAGCAACCTTATCAGTCCTAAGTCTTATCAGAGGGCAAAACAATAACTACACCAATCAGAGAATAGATATTATAAGGAAAAAGAAAGATTCATGAAATAAAAAGTGAAGTCTTTTCATTGATTAAAAGGAAGGTACATTATAAACAGTGGCTAACTGCCACCAAAAAAAAAAAAAAGTACAAAAAAAGAAAGGAAAATTCCTAAAACTATGCCTTGGTGTGGGGAGGGTCATCTTTGGAGTCAGCGTCCTTAGCCTTGGCAATAGCATCCTTAGCTTCGGGGTCAACATACTTTGTCTTGAGGGCAACCTCTTTACCCTTGGCTTCTAGCAAGGTTTTGGCCTCATTACCCTTATCCTTGGGCTAAGGACATCCCTGGCTAGCCTCCTTGCCCTCAGTCACCTGGCTTTGGTTACTGGCCTTATTAGGCCCTTTGGAGAATTCAGGAGGAGGAAGAGAGGCCTAGGTGGTGGAAGGCTGTTCCAAGGGAGGGAGCGCCGCTAGAACTTCTCGGATGTCCTCGGGATAAAATATGTTCTCAGCGAGCCTCCGCTCGAAGGTAGCAGGGACTCTTGCTTGGTTGAACGCCTCTGCCTACACCTCTTTGCAGTAGTCTTTACACACCTCCACCAGCCGAACCTTGGTTTCCTCCACCCTACGGTTGTAGGATGCCAGCTCCGAAGCCTCCGCAGCTTCCTTGGCCGTCCGAGCTACTTCTTTGGCCTTCTGCAAATCTATTTTTAACTCCAGGACCAGCTGCTTCTGGGTGGCCAACTCTATCTCAGTGTGATAAAGTTTTTTGTGTTGGTCTTCAGCCTGGTCCTAGGCGCTTTGTAGACCGGCCTTAGCACTCCTTCGTGCCTTCTTCTCAGCTATCAACTAGGTTGTAAGCTCTTGGTTTTTCTGCTTGGCAGTGCCCAAGGCCCTTACAGTCTCGGCGCGGAGATTGGCCTTAACCGAAGCTTCATTCCATGCGTCCCAGACCCATTTTTCGGCCATGGACCTCCTGGATAGCCTGCATATGGGCAGCAAAAGAGCACATTAAAAAAAAAAAATGAGAAAAGAAAAAAGAAAAGAAAGGGATCACTATTGATAAAAAGTGCCAAGGAGCTCACCATGGCTAAGTCCCTTTTCAGGGACAAGAAAAGCTCTGGTTGCCTCATGTGTTTTAGAGCGTTCATATCTTTGGGGAGAAGGAGTGGACGCTCTAGACCCTCAACCACATGGTAGGTGTGGCCTCTTTGGAACTCCTTGATAGAGGAGTTCTAGGGCAATACTGCACCATCAACTCCAACTTGGGGTTCCAAGTTGGATGGTGCACATCAACGGAATGCTCATCGTCCTGCTTTCCACTGAGGAGGCCCGCCCTCTGTCTTTCGTTGTCTTTTGCTGCTTGGCTCTTTCTCGGGGATTGGCTCCCCCTCCTCGGTAATCTCTTTCTCTTTCATTTTCTTTTTCAAGTTTGGGATAGGGAGCAAGTTGACTGTGGAAGGAGGAAGGGGAGGGAGTTAGGATCCTAAGGAGTCCTTGGGGCCAACCCCCTACCCTTCAGGAGGTCGCACAATCCTTTCTTTTTGTTGTCCAAGGGCATCTCGTCTTCCTCTTTGAGGTCGCTGTTAACACACGCAACTACAAGCTGGGAAGATTAGGCAATGGAGTGCTTGTCTAGCTCATCCTCGAACTCCGAGAGATGGATTATAGGTTCTCCCTACTCCTCCCTATCCTTTTTGAGGTGGAACTGGTCAATCTCAGCCTCAAGGGACAGGTATGAAGAGGCTGTTTCTTCCCTCGGGGCAGCTACTTCATGGGGAGAGTGGTGGAGAGGCAATTCAATTGGTGGGAGGTCTTCTCGGGCTAGAAAACCATGCATAGAAACATCAATCCATGCTAGTCAAGAATCTCCTGCCCTTATCACATGGCCCACGTCTTAGAATTAATTTGACAAGGGCTCAATGTCAAGTATTAGGTATATGGCTCATAATTGCCTGTCTTCACTCACGAACACTTTTGACCTTAGCACCTTATTAAGACCGATGAAGTTAACAAGATTGCGGTTAGGGCCTACGTATCTTTTATCTGCAAAAACATCCGAGAAGCAAAAACATGGTTAGGATAACAGAGCCGTCTATCTTAAGTAAACAGGATACTCAAAGAAAAAAGACAGTGGTGAAATTGTCAAACTAATGCCCATGTGAAGAGAAAAAAGGGAAACCTAAGTCTAAGGCACCCCACCTGGCTCTCCCTCTCGAACAGAGCAGTGAAGACCGTCATGTCAATCCCCTGAGGCTATCAGGAAGTCATCCTTCATACCCTTGTTGGATTTAGGGATGCACGAGATAAACCTGACCACCGAGGATCTAGACTTAATATAGTATCCTGCCTTTCCAAGCAGGTGACACTCGTACATCCAGATGACGTTGTGCCAAGTGAGGTTTAGCCCCATGTGCTCGTTGAGAGCATCTACACTACCCATAATTCTAAAGAGATTGGGTGTACACTGATGGGGACACAATCTATGGGCAAGTAAATAGTCTCGGGTTACCCTTCCCATAAAAAGCGTCATTCCTTCTATGAAAGCGATTATAGGAATGACAACCTTCCCTTCGTTTCTATCTACAACTATCCGGTTTAGAGCATAATACCGAAGGGCTACTCCCTACAGAATGTGGAACTTAGCCCTGAAGCCCTCTATACCGGCGGGAGAGTCTTCAAAGAAAGGAAACAAAGAATAAAAGGCCAAGGAGATTAGTTGAGGAGAAAAGAATCTAAAAAAGAAGATACTTATGAGAATAAGCACGTGTGTTAATCCCTGAACTTTTTAAAGATTTAATTTTTTTTTTAAGAAAAGACTTGGAAGATTTAGAAACTTGGGAAGCCTTGAAAGTTTAAAAGTTTGGAACTTCTGGAGAGCTTGAAAATTTGTAAAATAAGGAGAAATAACTCCCCCTATGTGCCTTATATAGAAGGCGAAATTGAGTGGGAGTTATTCCGCCCAAAATTCAAAGAGAAACGCCAGTTGTAGAATCTACATTTTATTGTAGGATGTAGGGAACAAAGCACGGCCTGGAGCATTTAATGAGACATCACTGACTCCGAAGCATCAAGAATAGTTATGGAACAAGCGAAGCAATGCTCTCACGTGTGGAAATCAGAGAAACAAATGGATTTAATTCTCCAAAGTTAAAACCCATTTTTCTACTCAGATTGGAGGAGAAAACTGGAATTTTAAGGGGCTATTGTAGGGACAAGGGGCCTAAAAATATATGTTGGGCCTTGGGCTTGGCCGAGAAGGCTTAGTGATCTGAGCACAGATCAACAGTAAGAAGGATGTAAGACTTTGAACTTCACGAGCAAGTTATGACTGTGAAAGATGGGGGAAGTATGTCGAGGAGGAGTATTTCCTCAGTTAACAAGGTTGTTGACACCTTATTTTGCAATTCGCATTTAACCTCACTTGGAGGGTAAAAGGGTAATTTTACCTTGAAAATATGTATCTTGATTCTGGCCATTAGATCCTTAATATAATTTCACTAAAATGATCTTGATATTGTAACGATCAAATCGACTGGTCATAAGTTCTAATCGGACCACCCAATTGAAAATTATCATTAAATCAAGTTTTAATGGCTAAAATGTATTATCACAAATTAAGTCCGACTATATGTGATTATGAACAATTGATTTCAATTGGTTATAAGTGTAATCAATTTGAGATCAATGATGTGTCATAATTTGATTGGTTATGACTACATTTTATGGTGAGGTTGCATACACCTAATTAATTAGATAGTTAAACATTAATTATTCAATAAGTGATTTGTACAATTATCTTTTAATTAGAGTAAATTTAGAACCAATTAAGTCTGAAATGGGAGTGATTGGAGCCATTTAATGTTAATTGAGAGCTAATTTGGAACCTATTAATGTTAATTGTGCTGAAATCATTTTCTAACAAATGACCTCTGCTCACCATTTCATTGATATCTCTTAGAATATTTTGAATCTATGAATGAGGTTAATTTTTCCAGAAATTAGACATCCGGGGCTTTAATTTAAGCACAAGAACGAGGTGATTCCGATTAGAATTGAGTTAAATATGAGTTTTCGAAGTTGGCTCTACAGGCTATTATAGTAGCTACAGGAAAACCGAATTTTGGCTTACTCCTCACTCCCACCAGTCGTTCCATTTAATGCACCAGATTTTCCTCAAGGGTAAATGAGGTTTAGGTTCATGATTTTTTGTCAACCCTCATTAAATAATCTTCCATTTATATTTCCTCCACCATTACTATATAAACCCTTCCTCTCCTTCATTCCAAAACACAAAAAAAAAAAAAAAAAAAAAAAAACCCTTTCTTTTCTTCTTTTTTTTTTTGTTTGTTTGGTTTTTTTTTTTTTTTTTTTTTTTTGTGTTGCCATGATGAGAGTTTAAGATTAAAATGTTATAGTAATCATTTAAATTCCGTTGAATATGTTTGAATGCGCTTGATTGTTCTTATATGTTCTTTACATGTTCTTGGTTGTTCATCACATGTTCATGCATATCACTAGTTTTAATCTTAAATCTACATCAAAAATATGAAAAACATGTTTGTTTAATAATTCTTTCAAATCCTTGAATCTAGGTTATCACCATCCATACACATTCACTAGAATTTATTTTTCAATCTAAATGCAAAACTTAATAAATTGAATTAGGGTTTATCACATGCACACACATTAATTTCAACATATAAATTGGTTGACATATTGGATGATATGATATAAATGTTAGCCACCATAGTCTAGAAGACCGATTTCTCCAGGCAATATGGGTGCCTAACACCTTCCCACCTTGTAACATAGCCTCCGAGTTTAGATCAAGGGTTAGTAGATCAAATGCTTATCCATGTAATTTTCGATTTTTATATTGTAACTAGGAAATAAAGCCATGTACTTTATCTTTAATTGTATCTAACACCAAAGTCATGTAATTTCCTATAATCAATGTAAATTCATTTTCAAATTAATAAAATGAGAAATTTTTCAATTTTGGTTTTCTTATTTATCCTAATAATTAAATAAGTGGCGACTCCATTATAAAACTTTTAATTTAAAGGGGTAAATATAACTAGTCGAACCTTCATTTTGAGAGACAATAACACGACTCCACCCATTCATGTAGGTTTGTCCCAACACCTCATAAAAACGGGTCGGGGGCGCAGTCTCTCACAAAGGTGGAGGTCTGAAAATGTGTTCTGTTGTCCAGAATGACGTTCCAAGAAGTTCTGTTGATAAGGATATGCACTGTGAACGTACAGGACAGATGGGAGTTAGGAAATATCTAAGGGAAAGCTGCTACCATCGCATTAAATGCTCTGCAGCTAATTCTTTAGCCGCATTAATGAGGAAGTGATATTTGAATAGTAGCTTTCAGTCTTACAGCTACTCCCCAAAGACTTCAGGAGAGGGCTGATGTGATAGGGATCAAGATCAACAATCTAATTTACATGTAGAGGGCAGAGATAAAGAAAGAAGGATAGTATAAAATAAAGATGAGGCTCTGAGAGAAAAGGATAAGAAAATTAAGAGAATAACACTGTAGCAATCAAAGGTTGAACTTGTAATAAAACTTGAGAAGAAATATATAAGAACTATTCTCCTTGGATTGTATCGATGACAATTTTCTTTAGATTAAACCAGTCTATCCTCATTTTCTTGTCATCTGGATCTATCTTTCTTGTTTTCAAACTCATTAAAACCCAGTTTTCCAACCCACTATCTACAAATTCATTGTATTAGGCTTTTTGGGCCTAGACCCATCCATCCCCTGGGCTGGGAATTCAAATTGAGTCCTTACATTCCTCATTTATCAAAGTAAAGTCCTATGCCCATGGTTCTCTCGGCCAATTACATAAGCACCTAACCTCTTAGCAAAGAAAATAGCATTTGTTACCTACAAGTTGCATAATTTTTTATTTATTTATAAACATCTAGTTTTATGTTAATAGGTGAAACAATTGGAGGATTTGTGTCATAGTAATTAATAAGATGATTGCTTGTGTCACAGTGCCAGTGACTTAAACATAACATGCCCAGTTGCAGGTAGAACCAACATCCTCTTCAGTTTCTTCATTTTTTTTACAAAAAAGGACCCAAAAAAAAAAAAACGAACAAAGAAAAAAAGGTTCGCTTAGCTGAGTTCAGTTTTGTGAAGAATTTGATATAATGCTTTAAAATTTGGGAAAATACTAGTAAACACACTATTCTACACATTCTTAGTTTCTTACACACTCTTAAAATGCACAAAATTTGTGACTTCAACCCTTTTTTTTTTACAAGATATAAATTATACTCTATAAGTGTATATGTGTGTGAAGCTCCCTCTAGACTTGAACTCCAGCCCTTGCCTCCCACACTTCACAAACACTTATACTTGTAGAGTGACCACTGTATCAATGGTTGACCTCACGCTCTTAAAGTCATGATTTATGTGCATTTTAAGAATGTGTGTAAGAATGTGTAAAATAGGGTGTGTATAATAAACACTACCCAATCTATAATAGAATTGGATGCTTGTACAAAGAAATTTAGTAATTTATCCTTTCTAAAATTCATTATAATATAAGTATAGGTGTACTTAAAAATTCGTTCTCAAATATACCAAACTCCAATATAAGATTGTGTTCGAAGTATTAGCCAAAAAAAAAAAAATGTTCATGATATTGTAACTCTAGCACCTTTCCAGTTTTCTCCCTACTGATTTACATTTTCATGGTGTGGTTTGTTAGAAACTGAAAGAATATGGACAGACACCCAATGTGAGCATGTCCTTCTATTTGCCTCAGATTGTAATATTTAGGAGTTATGGAGTAATGGTATTAGACCGTTACACAACCCCACTAAGTCCACTATCCCACTTAATATTAATGGAATGGTGTGTATATAAACACCAAGAATGGTACCCATTGAACAGGGAACAAATTCTACATTTCTCATAGTGTTTACAAAGTGTTGTGAGGCTCTTACATTGTGTTATGTTTGTATCACTCTAGTAGTGCGCAATACCGTCGGATAAATGTTTTTGGTTTACGGATCATACAAACTGGAATTTAGAATGTGTTTGAATAGCTGGTCTGCATGGAGGTTGGCTTTAGACAGTGTAGAATAATCTCAAAGCTCTTGTGTGATCATCGGTTTAGGCCAAGAGAGGTATGCCGAAAAACCGATTACTTATATTCCACTGCAAGTTTCTATTTCTTACATTGGTATCAAAGCATTTATAGGTTGTTCTCGATGTTATAGGCATATATGATTAGTTCTTAATGCGTTTTATGTTTCTGTGGTATTCTATGAATTTCTACGCACCTCACATGGCCTTCAATGGCAAGTTTTGATTTTGAGCATTCCGTGCCTTGAAATTAATATATGTTGTTTATATTACATGTATTAATATCTACCTTAAGTTTCATAGCAAATCTCTAAGTGTGCTATGAGATATAGTTTAACAAAACTTAGAACACCGAAACTTTAAGGACAAAACTACTCTTATATGATTTCTGTTTACAAAATATGATTTCATATTATGAATCTATGTGTTATAAGCTTTAAATCGGTATATGGTACGTTAAAAATGGACTTAAAATGAAGAAGATATAAAATTTTGAATTTCATGTTTGAAGCTCCTTTTTTGGCTGAAACAAATTGAAAGAACAAGGTTGACGACAACCTGCACATTACGTGGGCTAAGAGTGATAGTAAATAAAAAAATAAAAAAAATAAATAAAAAAAGGCAACCTGCACATCACATGTTTCACTTGCCAAAAGGGCTAGAACCAAAGGAAAAATAAAATAAAATAAAAGGGTTCCACAAATCACAAACGTTGTTTGTGGTCAGTACATTTAGGATCCTTGTTTCTTGTGAGCTTTTTGTTTTATGCATATTGAGCCTACTGCATTTGTTTCACCTTTATTTAAAAAGACATAATTGCGTAAGTACGTGACCAACTCCATATAATGGTCAATGATATATTTGCAATAATTTATTTGAATTAAAACTATATTAAATCCATCCAATTATACTAGTGTAATATTTATTTCTCATGAAACATAAAAGGTATATGTGTAAATGATATGGAATTTATTTAATTTTGCAAATGATTTAATTATATTATTATTTCTTAGTGAAATATGGTATTAAATGTGTATATATATATATATATACACACACACAACGTTAAATATTATATTTAACGCGACAAAGAAGTAATTATTTCTTAGTGAAATAATGAAATGCATATATGAATTGTTCTCATGAGTTTAAATTGTGATAGCATGTTTGGCTTAATAGTTAATTGATAATATTGGTGATTTATTTTCAATACATATATTTTGTAAATATGTTTAGAATTGAAATATGGAATAGTGGAGTATGGTTGAGTTGCGTTATCTCCCATACATAATTTTGCACGAATAGATTAAAATTAAGCTTAGAAATTAACAGTAGTGGTGCAAGAGATAATTAAGAAGCTTAGCCAATTTTCGATTTTGCGACATGTGTTGATTATCTAAGTTTATTTTAGATCGAACGTCAAAAATTTTGAAATGTGTGTGTAATCTCCTGTTTGTGAAATTTTGTAGTGAAATGGCTTCTAAAGGTATAGTTGCTGATTTCAATAAAGGAGAGAAACTGGATGGTGAAAATTACAATATTTGGCACCGCAAAATCCAGCATGTGCTGAATGAGCAAGAATTCCTAGAGACTCTAACTCATTCGTTAAGTAAACTCGATGAGGGAAGCACTAAGCAACACCAACGTGATCTTGTTGCCTATAAAAGTTGGCACAAGAAGGATTTGTGTGCTCGCTTTACAATGCTGAGCATCATGCACAATAACTTGATTGGTGAATTTGAGCAGTATACAACTGCACAAGACATGTGAAAAGCTTTATGGAGGGACATCAGCCACTAAACTACGTGGCTTAACAATGAAATTTGATTCATATAAGATGCGCTCTGAACATACGATGAAGCAGCATCTTAGGGCGATGTCCTCCATGATTCGAGAGCTCAAATCAGCTGGAAACAATCTTACTGACAACCAACAAGTCTAGACAGTGATTCGTTCACTACCAAGTTCATGGGAGACGATGTGTCAAAACTTTACACATAATGAGAACATCAAAACATTTGATGATGTGACCCGTCACTTAGAACTTGAAGCTGAGCCCCTTGAAGCAGCCAAGTTGATTCGTTTTGTGCACATGGTTGAGACTAGCTTGCGTAAGGCATCTAGGCCTAAACGCAGGCAACCTGATTACACTCCTAGATGAGAGAGACCTAATGGGCCACAACCTAAGAAGGCTAAGTTTGTCAACCACAATACTAGAGGAAATCACGCAAAGAAGGACAAGTCTAAGTTGACTTGTTATAATTGCGGAAAGAAGGGGCATTTTGCTCGTGAATGCACTGAGCCAAAAAAGGTAACACCTAATCCTACATCTCATCATGTTTTGGTAACTAGTCATGTCTTTGTTGCTGATTATGCTCCTATGTGGATTGTAGACTCAGTGGCAACAGAACATGTAACAAGAGATAGAGTGGGATTTGTGGAGTACCATTGGATTCTTGTTGGGTGTAGAGACATCAAGGTGGGAAATGGAGCTAGCATGGAGGTACTTGGAATTGGTACCTACAAGCTAGAATTGCGAAGTTGTCGCAATCTGTTGCTCCATTGTGTTGTATGCTCTAGAGATCCGAAGGAACTTACTTTCCATAGTTACTCTATTAAGACTTGGTTTTCGGTTTATTTTTTAGAATAATTATGTTTTATTGCATTTGGGAACAGTTTATTATGGCCATGGTTTTATTTCAAATGGTTTTTTAATTTTGAATATTGAATATTATAATAATGATAGTTCAGTTTTTTTTATTTCATCTGATAATGCTTCTGATAATTCAATTATATGGCTTGCTAGACTTGGTTATATAGGGCAAGAAAGGATGACTAGGTTAGCTAGAGAAGGCCTTATGGGCAATCTCGCTAAGGTCACTTTGTCCACATGTGAACATTGTCCTGTGGGAAAGTAAAAAAGAAAACCATTTGGAAAAGCCACAAGGGCATCTTTTCTGTTGCAACTAATCCACTCTGATATATGTGATCCAATGAATGTGAGGGCAAGGCATGGAGGTTTCTACTTCATCACATTTATAGATGACTATACACGTTACGGTCATGTCTATTTGATTTCTCATAAGTCTGAAGCTTTAGATTGTTTTAGACGATACATGAGATTGGTTGAGAATCAATTAGACAAGTGCATTAAGGCTCTTAGAACTGATCATGGGTGTGAGTATCTATCTAAGCAATTTAAGTAGCTCTGTAATGAAAAGGGAATTGCAAGGCAATTAACGATGCCTTATACACCGCAACAAAATGGTGTGGCGGAAAGGAGAAATTAAACATTGCTAGAGATGGTTAGGTCAATGATGGTGCAAGCAAACTTACCGATTTGGTATTGGGGGGATGCACTTTTGACTGTAGCCTATATACTTAACCGAGTGCCCTTTAAATTAGTATCTTCCACACCTTATGAATTGTGGATTGGCAAGAAACCTGACTTGAATAACTTACGGCCATAGGGTTCAATAGGTTATGTTCACAATACTTCTCATAGATATGGGAAGTTGCGGCCTAGAGGAAAGAAGTGTATCTTTATAAGGTATTCTGAGCATTCCAAAGGCTATGTGTTGATAGGAACAACCTGATGGAAGTATAACTGAATTGGAGTCATGTGATGTTGATTTCATTGAAAGTAAATTCCCTAACATAGGTGAGGTTAAAAAGAACTTGATTCTTTATGAAATGATGGATTAAGAGGTAGGCGCCCCAAGTAGACTAGTAGAGGACAAGGAAGAAATTCCTAAAACTCCTAGAGACAGTGGGAGCGACTCACAACCTAGTGGGAGCACACCTCTAGAAGCTAATCCATAACAACCTTAGGCACTTAGAAGCAACCGTGAAAATGTTCCTTGTCGTCATTTTGAGATTGAGGGGGAAGCTTTCATGATTGCTTCACAGGATGATGATGATGAGCCAAAAACTGTGTAAGAGGCTCTCTCATCTTTTATTAGTGATGAGTGGATGAAAACAATGAATGATGAAATGGAGTCTATAAGGACTAATCAAGTTTGGGATTTGGTAGACCTACCGTCAGGGCGTAAAGCAATTGGGAACAAATGGGTTCTTCGATTAGTGGCAAAATGATACACTCAAAAGGCGGGTGTTGACTACGAGGAAACCTTTTCTCCGGTTGTGAGGTTTGCCTTTGTTCGACTCATTCTGGCCATTGTTGCAAACTTGAATTTGGAATTATACCAAATGGACGTTAAGACAGCTTTTCTCAATGGAGAATTAGATGAAGAAATCTACATGGATCAACCTATTGGCTTTGTGACCAAAGGTCAAGAGCACAAAGTGTGCAAATTTAAGCGATCCATATATGGTTTAAAGCAGTCATTTAGACAGTGATATCTGAGATTTCATCAAGCCGATCTATCGAATGGGTTTACAATGATCGAAGAAGATCACTGTGCCTACGTAAAACGATCCAAGGGAAGTTTCATTATTTTGTCATTGTATGTCAGTGACATATTATTGGCTGGTAATGACATGGAGATGATTATCGCCACAAAATGGTAGTTGTCCTCTAACTTTGAGATGAAGGACATGGGTGAGGCAGATTATATTCTAGGGGTTAAAATCCTTAAGGATTGCTCAAAGAAACTTGTAGGTTTATCACAACAAACCTACATTAAGAAACTTCTTGAGCGTTTCTAAATGCATAATTGCAAACTCATAGATACTTCAGTTACAAAAAATGAGAGCTTAAGCCTTGATATGTGTCCTAAGACTTAAGATGAAAAAGAAAAGATGGCTCGTGTTCCCTATGCTAATGCAATTGGAAGCTTGATGTATGGAATGATATGTACTCGGCCTGATATATGTTATGCTGTTGGATTAGTCAGCAGATTTCAGTCTAGTCCAGGACTTGCTCGTTGGAAAGCTGTCAAGAGGATATTAAGGTATCTAAAAGGGACAGCGGACTACGTCCTTTGTTATCAGGGTTCAAATTTGCATATGATTGGCTATAGTAATGCTAATTGAGGTAGTGATCTAGATGAACGCAAATCTACGTCTGGATATGCTTTCTTGCTAAATAATGGCGTCATCACTTGGAGTAGCAAGAAACAACCCTGTATATAGCATTATCAACTATGGAAGCAGAGTATGTAGCATGTTCAGCAGCTGTTCAGAAAATAGTTTGGTTGAGGAGGTTCTTTCAGAATCTTGAGGTTGTCAAGGATGCCTCGGATCCCGTTACAGTACATTGTGATATCATGGCAGCACTTGCCTATGCTAAAAATTCTAAGTATCATGGTAGAACCAAACACATTGATATACGATATCACTACATTCGAGACATGGTTGCTAACAATGAAGTGGTTCTAAAACACATTTTTACAAGCCTCATGATTGTTGATCCTCTTACAAAGCCTATAGGAAGGGATGTCTTTCAGGCTCATGTTAGGAGTTTAGCTACATAAAATATGATGATATATTGTTTGTAGTTACCATTTATTGTACTCTTTTGGAATATTTTGTTTTAAATACATATGATGTCATTCAGTTAATAATATGTATGTTTACACACACATATACCATATGATGAATTCTGTGGTTATGTCGACAGGCTTAGGTTGTCTCACTCACACGAGCGATCATCTCTGGCGCTTCAGTAGTGAGCAGAGATTAGACATTGTGTCATTCAATGCTTATGTAGCATATATAGATGGTTGACACAAACAGATGTCGCCTTAGTTGGGACTAAGATGAGGTCTATAATATATTTATCTCGATTAAACTGTACATGGATAGCCCATGATCCATGTAGCATGTGGTTAGCCAGATGCGAGACCTTATTTGATGCTTGAGGTGGCAAGCGTATAAAGGACTCGAGTTAGGTGCTTGAGTAGTGACTAGACTAAGGTTTGTACGATGTGTTGAGTTAAGACATACGCTCTTACTTAAGAGAACTCCACTGTAGCATGTATTTCATACTACATGTGCTTGCTCGACCAAAAGCAGAGGTGAACGAACAACTCCCTACTTCTTCACCGTGTGAGTTCCATAGTTCTTTCATTAAGATCCTACTTATGTCCTTGTTACTTTTGACTATGTCTTGAAGCTGAGGTTTTGATGTCTGCTACTTTGGCATGTTACCTATGGCCATGTTGGATTCGGTCTAAGGGGACATTGCTGGGAAAGCGATTGGACCAAAGTTGAAGGACATGAGTGCAAAGGGAAGACTATTTAGATAGTTATGATGGATCAAGCATAAGTATGAGTATTAAACTCAAGAGGGGTTAGAGATGCTTGATTCGATGTGTTAATATATGTCTGTGGTATAACGAGACACTTTAGGGATGTTGATATGCTGGTCTTGGTATAAGATTTAGTATAGTGCTCCCAAATATGTTTTTCAAGTGTGCTCGGCAGTCGCACAACCTATTTGCCAGTATGAACACATTGAGAAACACATCGAGAGATGGATAATAGGGCCATGCCCACAGTGGATGAGTGGGAGATGTTAGAAACTGAAAGAATATGGACAGACACCTAATGTGAGCATGTCCCTCTATTTTCCACAGATTGTAACATCTAGGAGTTATGGAGTAATGGTATTAGACCATTACACTACCCCACTAAGTCCACTATCCCACTCAATATTAATAGAGTGGTGTGTATATAAACACCAAGAATGGTACCCATTGAATTGGGAACGAATTCTACATTTCTCATAGTGTTTACAGAGTGTTGTGAGGTTCTTAGGTTGTGGGTTATGTTTGCATCACTCTAGTAGTGTACAACACCATCGGAGAAACGTTTTTAATTTACGGATCATACAAACTATAATTTAGAACATGTTTGAATAGTTAGTCTGCGTCGAGGCTGGCTCTAGACAGCGTAGAACAATCTCAAAGCTCTTTTGTGATCATCGGTTTAGGCCAAGAGAGGCATGCCGAAAAATCGATTACTTATATTCCGCTGTAAGTTTTCATTTCTTATACCTTTTGGCTTTATTACATGTTATAATAATTTTGTGTCAAAAAACAAAAGGAGGACTCAATATGGTTTGAAATTTAATTTTTAAGTGAATTTTTAAAATACTTAAATATCAATTAAATTATATTATTTATTTAACTTTCTATATTATTATTATTTTTTGATAACAACTTTCTATATTATTATTATATGTTTAAAGCCCAATTTCTTTTACAAATTACAATTTATTATAGTTAATCCACTTAATCACTACACTCATAACAATTTTCTTTCGGTGAAACAATTTAGGTGTTTTAATTTGATTGGATTTTTATTGGCCCAATATTTTGAGAGAAAAAAAATGCAAAATTCACTTACATTCTTTTTTTTAAAAAAAAAAAAATATATATATATATATATATATATTAATTATCATCTTACAACAAAATTTTTATACAATTTTAAGTGATTTTTTTAATAGGGGGTCTTTAGGACCATTTTATAAAATTTTGGGACAAATGGAGTCTTAGGCCTAGACCAAGAGCTACCACTGCATTGAGTAGGAAAAAAAGTTGTCATTATTATGTAACACAAGTATGCATAAAAATTAAAATGTTATAGCATATATGAAAGTGCATGTATCATAAACAAATAACTAATCAAAGTTTATATAAAAAAAAAAAAAAAACTATCAAAAGTCTTGTAATTCAATAATATTATTATCTTATTCTCTCAACAAGAAAATTTTGAATTCAAATGCCCTCTTCTCCCACTTGATATACCATTTGAAGTGCTTGAAACCAAAATCTTCCGCATTGTAGCCACACCAAAAAAAAAAAAAAAATCATATTAAAACACAACCAAAGATCCTAACAAAATAATTGAAGACGTAATCTTTTCCTCAAATTAATTGGTGTATGTGAATTTAAAATAAATAAATAAATAACCTGAGCTCCATCACATCTCCTTATCATTCCAACAAATTAAGACTTGTGCTACAACCAAATGACATAAGATTTCTGTTTATTACTATGCAAACTTGGGAAATATAATTGAATCAAATAAAAATTATCATTTCATAAAAGATTTATTGAGAAGACGATGATGGTTATTGATTTTCTAAAAGCACATCAAACAAATTGTGATTGTCTAGAAGATAACATAGATTTGGTGGGGGGAATATTTTGTGATTGTTAACTTCATAAGATATTTTACACTCTGTAAAGAGGTGGGCCTGGATTGAGATGTTGGGCAAATTCCTGCCGCACTAAGCCCGAGTTGTTTCTGGGTGAGGAGTCGGGACCAGCCCAATTGGAGCACACCTTGGCATGGCTTGTGCGCAATCTTCACCGTGTCTGCCAAAGTCTATTTAAGAGCTCACAGCAGGTAGAGTCATTGTCAACAGGTTATGGCAGGCAGACATAATATATAAAACGTAAAGAAAATACATTCACTATTTCTTCCGCAGTAAACAAGATAAATAACTTAAAAGGCCTGACTTTTAAAGAATAATACTTAAACAAAGAGTTAGAGCGAGATTAGTAAAAAAGAATAAGTTTGCCACACTAAGTATAGCCACGGGACTCTAACCAAGGCAGGGGAAACCACTCCCTCAACGCAAGTAATTTCAATTGATGAAATTAATTGCTTTGAGAGACCAGCCCTAAATGGTATGTGCCCAAGTATAAGTTGTATTTCCTTTCGAGGACAAGGCTATTGAGGGAGAGAGGGGGTTAACCCATTTAGGTGCATGCCTACCATAAACACTTTGTTTTCTTTCTTAAAATTCTTTTCTCTACGTTTTTTGATAACTCTCCTCCGTCTCCCTTTTTTCACACAGCCATGGGTCCCTTATATAGGGTCTATCGTGGCCGATTTTACTGTTCTAAACTTTTGCCGACCACTTACCGAGTCAATGGTTCTGACCACCACCATTGACCTGTGGCTTTCAAACAACGAAGGTTCCTTCTTTACTTCATCCAGCGTGTCTCCTCCCTCTCTCGGTTTCTCATGGCATGCACTCAGTGGTTCTTACCCACCCTTACCTTTTTTGGGTGGCATGTCATCCCAGCAGGACTGTGCCCACCAAAAGAGTATGGGCAAGAAACACAAAATGGGTTTCCACTCCTCTCCCCATGGCCAGACCGTGCCCTCACCCATGACGTCACCCTTTCCCATAGTGGCTAGGTATAGGCTGGTGACGCCTGGGTCGTATGCATGCATTACCTTATTGATATTTCATTCATTTGCCGAGGTCTGAGAATGGGTGCGCATATCCTGTCGTGCGCTTTTTGGCCTTTTTTGGTGTGGAATGTATCTCCGACAGGCCAACGTTCATGTGTTGTCCCTTTCTTTGGGAGGTTGGGCTCTGTAGGATCAGTTGGGCCTCCCTTTAGTTAGGTGTTTTGCTTTTGCTTTGTGGCTTGGTGTCCCTTGCCATGCCAGATTGTTATTTCTGCTGCTTATCTTAATCTTGCCGAGCCCTTTTGGGCCTGCCATGTGCTTTCCCTCTCCGTAACCCAGTATACTTATTGGGTTCCTTCTTTCATTTTTTGCGGGCTCCAATGTCCCTTTTTTCTTGTGGGCATCCCTAGCCCATTTTAGTTCTGTTTCACCCATGGACTTTTGCTAACTCATTTTGGGCTTCCTTGGCCCAATTGCTCTATATACCTCATCCTTTGGGCTCATGGGTTCCCCATTAGCCCGTTACTCTCCTTGTTTTTTATTACGTTGGGCCTACTGTGACCCATTCTTTCTTTTCTTCATATTTCCCATGGGTTTGTTTCTTTTCTCTTTTTGGGCCTATTCAAGCCCATTTGATTTTTTTTCTGGGCCCATCTCATGGACCCTTGAACCATTCGTATGATTTTTGTCTACTGTTTCTTTTGATCTGCTCGCAATTTTGGGCCCTTTGTCCTGCTGGGCTTTGTCGAAAATGAGCCTCAACACACTCTAATCTCATAATTTTTTTTTTTGTTGTTTTTTTTATTTTAAAGAAACAAATAGATACACACACAAGGGAGAGGGAAAATGGTTTTAACATGAAGGTACATTACAAACTTTACTCAAAAGTCATGGTCAGTCGAATCTCACATGATTTAAGGAATTTGAGAAGCCATAATTATTTCGCTAAAATAAGAAGAAGTCATAATTATACTTAGAAAATAGGCCAAAATTAATTTTTCTGACAGTAAATTTTAAGCATGTCGAGAGTTAAAAATATAGTATGGCCATCAATAGTGATTTAAAATATCCTTTAAAAAATAATGATTTAAAATAATTCATAAAATGAATTCCATTTGTTATTAATAAATATAAATGTAAGGCATGTTTTGGTTCCCAAGCGCAAAATGAAAAGGACAAGAGCCCAAAGAGCCCAATACAATGAATTTGTAGAGAGTGGGCTATAAACTAGATTTCAATGAGTTGGACAACAATTAAGAAAATAAAAAATAATTGGTTTTAGGCAAGGAAAATCCTCCTCGGCAAAGTCCGAGGAAAACAATTTTTATATATCTCTTAGACATAAGGACAATTACAGTTCTTAAGTGTATAGTGTTTTTTCTTTCTTCTCCAGATTCTTTGATGCCCCCATTGTAATGGGGGTTTTTCTTCTTTATATTTTCGTTCTTTACTTCATCTTAGCCTTCCACGAGCAGATCAAATTGCTGGTTTTGATTCTTGTCCCATCAGCCTCTTTTTGAAGCCTTTATGGGTAGCTGTAAGACTGAATATTACTGTTTAGGTATCACCTCCACATTAATGCGGCTAGAGAATTAGTTGTAGAGCATTCAATGTGGTGGTAACAGCTTTCTTCTAGATATTTCTCGACTTTCCTTTGTCTTATTCCCCTTTAGTGCTTATCTTTACCAGTATGATTGCCTGGTGTGTTGTTCTTGACGAAAAGTCGGACCTTTGTCCTCTGCTCTGCTTAGCGGAGGAGGTACTTCTCCTTGGACTATAATCTCAACCTCTCATCACCAGACTTCTTCCACAGAATATTGACTTGTATGCCCCCACTAGTGCTTACCTATCCTTGGACGTTTTAATGTCCTCAAATACGGCCCATAGCCCAATATTCATTTTTGGGCCTTATCCCTACAATAAATATTCCATAAAAAATATAAATATAAATATTAAGTAGAAAACTAATGGAAATTTAGATATTAATTTGTGTTTCCATTCATTTGATGGAGAAGTCTACATATAATGAATAATTTTAAGAGTCTTGGTGAATTGTGTGTATCAAAACACATTTAGATCATAATTTGAAATAAGTTCGGGATAGTAAATTCCAATTAATTCAATCAGTGAAATATCTTATCTTCAAAAAATGAGCTTGAAATCAAATCTCACTCTTATGGTTTCATGGCTTGACGGTAAAGAACAAATAGAATTAAACCAATATCATGAATTCAAAATTTATCATATATACTAAAAAAAGATAGTTTTGTATATATTTTTATTTCTTTTTCATTTTCTTTGTTCTTGAATAATTGAATTCGTTTACAATTAAAAAAAAAGAAAGTTTAATTATTTAAATTGGGAGAGTTTTGAAATTATTTGGGTTTAGTTTTTCGGTGAAACAATTTAGGTGTTTTAATTTGATTGGATTTTTATTGGCCCAATATTTTGAGAGAAAAAAAAATGCAAAATCCACTTACATTCTTTTAAATATATATATATATATATTAATTATCATCTTACAACAAAATTTTTATACAATTTTAAGTGATTTTTTTAATAGGGGGTCTTTAGGACCATTTTATAAAATTTTGGGACAAATGGAGTCTTAGGCCTAGACCAAGAGCTACCACTGCATTGAGTAGGAAAAAAAGTTGTCATTATTATGTAACACAAGTATGCATAAAAATTAAAATGTTATAGCATATATGAAAGTGCATGTATCATAAACAAATAACTAATCAAAGTTTATATAAAAAAAAAAAAAAAACTGATCAAAAGTCTTGTAATTCAATAATATTATTATCTTATTCTCTCAACAAGAAAATTTTGAATTCAAATGCCCTCTTCTCCCACTTGATATACCATTTGAAGTGCTTGAAACCAAAATCTTCCGCATTGTAGCCACACCAAAAAAAAAAAAAAAAATCATATTAAAACACAACCAAAGATCCTAACAAAATAATTGAAGACGTAATCTTTTCCTCAAATTAATTGGTGTATGTGAATTTAAAATAAATAAATAAATAACCTGAGCTCCATCACATCTCCTTATCATTCCAACAAATTAAGACTTGTGCTACAACCAAATGACATAAGATTTCTGTTTATTACTATGCAAACTTGGGAAATATAATTGAATCAAATAAAAATTATCATTTCATAAAAGATTTATTGAGAAGACGATGATGGTTATTGATTTTCTAAAAGCACATCAAACAAATTGTGATTGTCTAGAAGATAACATAGATTTGGTGGGGGGAATATTTTGTGATTGTTAACTTCATAAGATATTTTACACTCTGTAAAGAGGTGGGCCTGGATTGAGATGTTGGGCAAATTTCTGCCGCACTAAGCCCGAGTTGTTTCTGGGTGAGGAGTCGGGACTGGCCTAATTGGAGCACACCTTGGCATGGCTTGTGCGCAATCTTCACCGCGTCTGCCAAAGTCTATTTAAGAGCTTACAGCAGGTAGAGTCATTGTCAACAGGTTATGGCAGACAGACATAATATATAAAACGTAAAGAAAATACATTCACTATTTCTTCCGCAGTAAACAAGATAAATAACTTAAAAGGCCTGACTTTTAAAGAATAATACTTAAACAAAGAGTTAGAGCGGGATTAGTAAAAAAGAACGAGTCTGCCACACTAAGTATAGCCACGGGACTCTAACCAAGGCAGGGGAAACCACTCCCTCAACGCAAGTAATTTCAATTGATGAAATTAATTGATTTGAGAGACCAGCCCCAAATGGTATGTGCCTAAGTATAAGTTGTATTTCCTTTCGAGGACAAGGCTAGTGAGGGAGAGAGGGGGTTAACCCATTTAGGTGCATGCCTGCCATAAACACTCTGTTTTCTTTCTTAAAATTCTTTTCTCTCTGTTTTCTTTCTTAAAATTCTTTTCTCTCCGTTTTTTGATAACTCTCCTCCGTCTCCCTTTTTTCACACAGCCATGGGTCCCTTATATAGGGTCTGCCGTGGCCGATTTTACTGTTCTAGCCTTTGATCGACCACTTACCGAGTCAATGGTTCTGACCACCACCATTGACCTGTGGGCTTTAGACAACGAAAGTTCCTTCTTTACTTCGTCCAGCATGTCTCCTCTCTCTCTCGATTTCTCATGGCATGCACTCAGTGGTTTTTACCCACCCTTACCTCTTTTGGGTGGCATGTCATCCCAGCAGGACTGTGCCCACCAAAAGAGTCTGGGCAAGAAACACAAAATGGGTTTTCACTCCTCTCCCTACAGCCAGACCGTGCCCTCACCCATGACGTCACCCTTTCCCATAGTGGCTGGGTATAGGCTGGTGACGCCTGGGTCGTACGCATGCGTTACCTTATTGATATTTCATTCATTTGCCGAGGTCTG
This sequence comes from Quercus suber, assembly GCF_002906115.3. NCBI lineage: Eukaryota > Viridiplantae > Streptophyta > Magnoliopsida > Fagales > Fagaceae > Quercus > Quercus suber. The sequence continues at coordinate 599,128 of NW_027069669.1, read as the reverse complement.
AGAATGGGTGCGCATATCCTGCCATGCGCTTTTTGGCCTTTCTGGTGTGGAATGTATCTCTGGTAGGCCAACGTTTATGTGTTGTCCCTTTCTTTGGGAGGTTGGGCTCTGTAGGATCAGTTGGGCCTCCCTTTAGTTAGGTGTTTTGCTTTTGCTTTGTGGCTTGGTGTCCTTTGCCATGCCAGATTGTTATTTTTGCTGCTCATCTCAATCTTGCCGAGCCCCTTTGGGCCTGCCATGTGCTTTCCCTCTCCGTAACCCAGTATACTTACTGAGTTCCTTTTTTCATTTTTTGCGGGCTCCAATGTCCCTTTTTTCTTGTGGGCATCCCTGGCCCATTTTAGTTCTGTTTCACCCATGGACTTTTGCTAACTCGTTTTGAGCTTCCTTGGCCCAATTGCTCTATATACCTTATCCTTTGGGCTCATGGGTTTCCCATTAGACCGTTACTCTCCTTGTTTTTTATTACATTGGGCCTGCTGTGGCCCATTCTTTCTTTTCTTCATATTTCCCATGGGTTTGTTTCTTTTCTCTTTTCGGGCCTATTCAAGCCCATTTGCTTTTTTTTTCTGGACCCATCTCATGGACCCTTGAACCATTCGTATGATTTTTGTCTACTGTTTCTTTTGGTCTGCTTGCGATTCTGGGCCCTTTGTCTTGCTGGGCTTTGTCGAAAATGAGCCTCAACACACTCTAATCTCATAATTTTTTTTTTTTGTTGTTGTTTTTATTAAGAAACAAATAGATACACATACAAGGGAGAGGGAAAATGGTTTTAACATGAAGGTACATTACAAACTTTACTCAAAAGTCATGGTCAGTCGAATCTCACATGATTTAAGGAATTTGAGAAGCCATAATTATTTCACTAAAATAAGAAGAAGTCATAATTATACTTAGAAAATAGGCCAAAATTAATTTTTCTAATAGTAAATTTTAAGCATGTCGAGAGTTAAAAATCTGGTATGGCCATCAATAGTGATTTAAAATATCCTTTAAAAAATAATGATTTAAAATAATTCATAAAATGAATTCCTTTTGTTATTAATAAATATAAATGTAGGGCATGTTTTGGTTCCCAAGCGCAAAATGAAAAGGACAAGGGCCCAAAGAGCCCAATACAATGAATTTGTAGAGAGTGGGCTATAAACTAGATTTCAATGAGTTGGACAACAATTAAGAAAATAAAAAATAATTGGTTTTAGGCAAGGAAAATCCTCCTCGGCAAAGTCCGAGGAAAACAATTCTTATATATCTCTTAGACTTAAGGACAATTACAGTTCTTAAGTGTATAGTGTTTTTCTTTCTTCTCCAGATTCTTTGATGCCCCCATTGTAATGGGGTTTTTCTTCTTTATATTTTCGTTCTTTACTTCATCTTAGCCTTCCACGAGCAGATCAAATTGCTGGTTTTGATTCTTGTCCCATCAGCCTCTTTTTGAAGCTTTTGTGGGTAGTTGTAAGACTGAATATTACTGTTCAGGTATCACCTCCACATTAATGCAGCTAGAGAATTAGCTGTAGAGCATTCAATGTGGTGGTAACAGCTTTCTTCTAGATATTTCTTGGCTTTCCTTTGTCTTATTCCCCTTTAGTGCTTATCTTAACCAGTATGATCGCCTGGTGTGTTGTTCTTGACGAAAAGTCGGACCTTTGTCCTCTGCTCTGCTTAGCAGAGGAGGTACTTCTCCTTGGACTATAATCTCAACCTCTCATCACCAGACTTCTTCCACAGAATATTGACTTGTATGCCCCCACTAGTGTTTACCTATCCTTGGACGTTTTAATGTCCTCAGATACGGCCCATAGCCCAATATCCATTTTTGGGCCATATCCCTACAATAAATATTCCATAAAAAATATAAATATAAATATTAAATAGAAAACTAATGGAAATTTAGATATTAATTTGAGTTTCCATTCATTTGATGGAGAAGTCTACATATAATGAATAATTTTAAGAGTCTTGGTGAATTGTGTGTATCAAAACACATTTAGATCATAATCTGAAATAAGTTCGGGATAGTAAATTCCAATTAATTCAATCAGTGAAATATCTTATCTTCAAAAAATGAGCTTGAAATCAAATCTCACTCTTATGGTTTCATGGCTTGACAGTAAAGAACAAATAGAATTAAACCAATATCATAAATACAAAATTTATCATATATACTAAAAAAAGATAGTTTTGTATATATTTTTATTTCTTTTTCATTTTCTTTGTTCTTGAATAATTGAATTCGTTTACAATTAAAAAAAAGAAAGTTTAATTATTTAAATTGGGAGAGTTTTGAAATTATTTGGGTTTAGTGTTTATTTATTTATTTATTAGATCGTGTTTTATTTGAATGGTTAAAATTAGGGATGTTCACCAAACCGTATAAACTGTACAAATCGCAAAAACTGCACCAAAACTGCTTGCAAAATAGCATAACTGCACCGCAAGTAACAACACACTGCACTGCATGGTGTAGTGCAATTTGCAGTTTTATAATAAAAAAACCGTACAAACCGCACCCTCTCTATATATTAATATATTTATTTATTTTTAATATTAAATATATTATTAATAGTTTAATAACCCTAATTTAAAAAAAAAAAAAAAGTTTGATTACCCTAACAAGTGTTGACTAGAAAAGCCAACCCAAAATAAAGAAAAACTAGCTAAATAATTTAAAACTTGGCAAAAAAAAAAAAAAGGGAAAAATTAGTTTTGGGATGGGTAAGAAATGCTCAAAATTTGAAAAATATATCAACTTCAAATATCATCTTATATATAGCACCGCACATGTGATCGCAAAAATAAGGTGCAGTGCGGTTATGATTTTGGTTAAACTTTAAACCGCACCGCACCGCATATGTGACCACAAAAATAAGGTGCGGTGCAGTTATAATTTTAGTTTAACCATACTGTAAAGTGCGGTGTTAAAAATGGTCCATTTTTGCAGGCCCCTAGTTAAAATGGTGTCTTCTTCCAAATAAGATTTTAATTATTAAAATTCTAACACAAAACCTAGATATTGTAATAACTCAAAAAAGAAAGAAAGGGGGAAAAAAAAAATAGCGCCGACATATATATATATATATATATATGAGCTGCGTGAGCGGCGAGCAGAAAAAAGAAAAAGTATAGCAAAATCAGGGTCCCCTTATTCGGACATTCTGGCATTTTACCCCATTTTATTTTTTTAATTGGCAAAATGCCCATGTTTCGAAACTATATAGGTGCGTGCCCCTGTTTCGATATTCGATGACCCTAAAATCGAGTTATGCCCGATCAAACTTAAAAAAAAAAAAAAAATTCATGAAACTCGAGTAAATGGAAATCGAGTTCCAAAACGTCACTATAGGGCTTAAAAACGTCACTATAGGGATAAAAAACGCTGCTATAGGGCCACTGGAACCTGGTATAAAAATTTTTTCCAAAAAAACGCCACTATAGGGCTTAAAAACGTCACTATAGGGTTTAAAAAGGTCGCTATAGGTCTCCTTGAATATTTGGCGATCACACTTGTAAATTTTTTTTGCATGGAACTCGATTTCCCTAAACTTGAGTTACATGCAAATTTTTTTTTTTTTTTTTAAAGTTTAATCGGGCATAACTCGATTTTTTACAAATCGAGTATTTTACTGAAACTCAATTTTAAAGTAATCGAGTATTGAAATAAGGACATATCTTTATATAATTTCAAAATAGAGGCAAATTGCTAAATAAAAAAACAATTATGGCAAAAGGCTAGAAATTCCCCCCACATTATGGTAAAACCTCAGCGCGCAAAACCTCGCAGCCCTTTCCTTCCTTCTTTCTTTCTTTACTCCCTTTCCCTTTTTCGCTTTTGAACCTCACCAGTTACTGTAGCGACTGTTTCACGTACATAGAGATTTCGAGCTAGCATGGACCTGGACGACATAGACGGACCGAGCCAAGTTCCGTCTCGGACCTCAAGATTTGCGCCGAAGTCCTCCAAGCTGAAACCGAAACCGAAATCCGAACCCGTATCGAAACCGGAGCCCCAAGAATCCGTGCCAAAACCAGAACCACAGGAACTCGATGCCACCGCTCCGAATAAAAAAGAAGAACAAGAAGCGATTGCGGCAAATGCAAATGCAAACGCAAAGGCCGAGGCATCGACTTCGAATGGCGCTGTGAAAATGGACATCGACGGCAAGTCGGGCGGCGGCGGAGAATCAAAGGAAAACGATGCAATGGATGAAGAAGACGGCGACGGCGACGAAGACGTAGTTGTTCGCGAAATTGACGTCTTCTTCAATCCTGCCATGGATGACGGCACTAAGGTCTGTGGAGTAGTATTTCAATTTTCTCCTAAATCTTAGCGCCTTTTATATTTGAGAATACCTTATTTATGTGTTTGCTATTTATCTCAGCTATATGTTATGCAATATCCATTGCGGCCGTGTTGGAGGCCCTATGAATTGGATGATCGATGTGAAGAGGTGCGTAATTTCATATAATTTATATCACATTGGTGCTTAATGTTATGTGTTTTCAATTTTGCGTTTGTTTTTGTAGGTTAGGGTTAAACCTGTGAGTGCACAAATGGAAGTAGATTTGAAAATTGATGTTGATTCCAAGAATTACGATAAAGATTTTGGTGAACGGCTGGATATGACCAAGCAGGTCTGTTTCTACTTGTATTTTTCAAATGAGGATCTATTTTGTTTACATAGTAGAAAAGGAAGCAGGGTTTCTTGTAGTCTTAACATTTCAATTGATAGTGTGTGATTAATTTGTGAATTTGGTTTGTTTGTATGTGTAATAAATTGTGGAAGATTATGGAAACTAACAACCTTGGTATGAGTGCATCGCACAAAAATTAACGAGTAGTTGAGTACTATTACTATTGAATAATACTAGGCGAGGTAGCATAGTCTTTTTATTTTTCCTGGAGTATGGATTGAGTTTGGCTAGGCTCCCTTATTTTATTTTTTTGTTGGATAAGTAGCTACTAGCAGGGTCCCTGACAGTGTTCCGCTTTTGCAATGAAGTTCTCATTTAGTTAGTGGTATCCCAAGTATTTAGGTAAATACCAATCATGAAATAGTTGATGTCCTCTTTTATCATTGAGTAGTAGTCTGCTACTTTTTAGTTCAATTGTGACTTTTATCAGGTCATAATTCTCATTATTTCTTGATTTTTGCAGTGGGGTTTTATGAATTTTTATTTATGGAAAACCACATTTATTGAGGCTGTTATGTCCTTGTAACCTGGCTTTTTTGCTGTCAAACTTTTTTTTGTGCACGCTGTAATATATATTTTCTGGTTTCTTTTTAGACTTTGTCATCATCGTGGAAGGTGCCACTCAATACTGGCTATGCTGTTGGTCTCCTGATGGGTAATAAGGTACGTATTTATTGTTTTGTGATGTTTATCCTACTATATTTATGCTCTTGAGTGTTGCTGAAATTACATGAACTGTGATTGGTAGATATTCTGGCATGTTTCAGAAGTCAGTCACTTGTGCGTTTTTAGGCTAATCAGCATCTTTCCAAGATTTGCATGGCTAGCAATGGTGCCATGTCATTTAGGTGCTTTCTAGTGGAATATTAATCTCAGAAGGTCTAGTCAGCTTGCAGGCTTATTTTTTTGTTTAAATTGATTAGGGTAAATTATACCAACCTTTCTTTAGGTTCAAGGAAATGACAATCCCTGAACCTTTGCAGAAATTTAGCAAAGTACATGTATTTTTTATCACATGAAAGTAAATTCTTTGATTTGCAGCTTATATAATATTTTCTTAGTTCCCTATTTATCAGAGTTTGGTGCTTCTCTAACTTCAGCATCACCTATTTATTCCACTCAATGTTAGTTTGGGGATTAGGCGTTTGATGATCTTCAATCAAGTACTGTTAGGGAAATGGTTACGGTGTTTTGTGGTGGGGACACTTTATGTGGGATGGGGTGATTGCCACTAAGTATGGGCTTTCATTGGGTGGATGGTGCACTGCTCTTGTGAGAGAGGCTTAAAGGTGTGAGTCTGTGGAAACATATTAGTAAGGGATGGACCGTATTTTCAAACTTTGCGAAATATGACATTGGAACAGGGGACTGAGTTCAGTTTTGGGGGATGATTGTTTGACTGTATCAGGTGGTATCCCTGCACCCAGTTTTTATTCAAGCTGTGCATGATTGGGAGTTGAAATCATTGGATTCATTTTTGGATGACTTGTACTCTGTTCAGTTATGCCAGCATTAGGAGGGTAGGATGATTTGGAGTTTGTCTAAGGCTCAGGCTTTAATGTTTGAACTTTTTACCATGCTTTGTGAATAGGTGGGGGTTCCTCCTTTCCCTGGTGAGTTATTTGGAGACTTAAATCTCCACCTTGGGTTGGCTTTTTTATTCAGGTGATGGTGAAAGCAAGTTCTTAACAACATATAATTTAAAGAGATGGGGCATAGTTATTCTTGATTGGTGTAGCATGTGTGTGTTGGACAGGGAGATGATTGATCATTTATTTCACATTGTTAGGTGGCTAGAGATCTATGGGGTTTCATGTGGTGTCTACTGGGTGATGCCTTGACGAGTGCAGGATTTGCTGCAGTGCTAGGCTGGTCTTCCTGTTAAAAAGGACAAATTGGCAATTTGGGTTTGATTCCATCTTGTTTGATGTTGACTTTTTGGAGAGAGAAATTCTTGTGTTTTTGAAGACAAAGCTTGCAATTCATGAGCAACTTATTTGCACGGAACCAGGCTTTCTCTCCTTCCCCTGCCTGTGGTTTTGATTTGTTATCTTTTCTAGTTTCTATGTTGACCTTCTCTCTCCTCTTTTTTTTTTCCCCTGTTTGGGTTCTCCGTACTTTACTCTGTGTACTTTGGCCCCATTTTTTTTACTTCCGTTTAATGAAGTTTTTACTTCTTTACTGATAAAAAAGAAATGTTAGTTTGGTTTTTTTATATACTAGGATGCATAGATACGCCCAAAATGGCAAAGTACCTGTGTCCAACACATGGGAACAAATGTATACTATATGTACCCAGCCAAGAAATTTTTTTATTTTTATTTTATGGGTATGGCTAGCACAAGGCGGTGGCATGGTCTCAGTGGGAAAAAAAGAAAAGAAAAGAAAAGGAGGGGATTTTGGCCGGAATATAAAAAATAAAAATTGCACCAATGTGTTCCATGTTGTAGATCGCAGCCACCACACTGGAAGCCCTATTGTCGCCACATTGTCATCATCCTTCTGCTCCTTCTTCTTCTTCTTCTCTCTCTGGTTTGTCCGCCATTGCCTCCCAGCTTTTTTTTATCATTTTTTAGGTGACTTGTTTCCTGTGCATCAACCACGTGAACTCTTCAGTTCACTTGATTTAAATGTTATTACTTAAAAAAAATCTTAATACTTTCTCATGCCTGTCAATTGTTTTCTTTCTTTCTTTTTTGTTTTTTATGAACATAATGGACCTTTTTTTTTTCTTAGAATATGATGGGCTTTTATCTAAATAGGTGCTGCTCTGCTATTATTTTTTGATAAGCTAATTATGTTTATCAATGTGTTTATATATTGGGTTAGGAACTAGCATATTAAGTTATTGTTGTTACTGAAAAATCTAAAATAAACACAAGTTATATCTATTGCCTTGATTTGATGAGGAGTTATGGAAAAAGAAAGGAAAAGTGGAAAGGAAAGTTCCCACTTCTTGTTTGGATATGGAAAGGAAGGAGGGAAGGGAGAGCTCCTCTCCTTCTTTGGCCCGCTTTTATAATTCTCCTAAAAGAGGAAGGGATTTGGAGTGGCAAGTAAAGTGATTTGAATTTTATTGTATTGACCAACTTACCCTTGCATTTTTTATATTGGTTAGTTTCATGCGTTCCTAATAGGTCTTTGACTTATGATCTCATCCTCTATCTCCCTTTTAGAAGGAAGGGAGATGCCATTTGAGCTAAAAAGTATCTAATGAATCATGAGTTTAGTACATCCTTTTTAGCAGAAAGACTGATATTTCCTACTCATTATTAGATAATCACTTATTCACTAACCTCATGAGAGGCTAATAGTTTTCTTCTCCCATCTCACGGAAAACCTTTTTTGGCTCCGCTTAGCCCTCTCCCCTTAGGGGTATTTTAGTGATTGGCTCTATAGGAACTGAGCAATCTTATTTGGTCAAATATGGAAATACCTAGCGGAAAACTCCTATATTCCTTTCATTATTATATTTTTGAACAAGTTCCTGGATAACAAGCCAAGGGTTTCTTATTGATGATAGTGATGATATTGACCATAACCTTGATACGGAGTTGGAGCTTCTAACTATGAAAAATGCGCTAACTATGGATATGATGCCGAAAATGGATCGATTTTATATCATCCTTCAATTCGAATTAGCAAAAGCAATGTCTCCTTGCATAATATGGAGTCCAACCAATATGACCCTTTCATTGATTAAAGAAAGATAATGGTATCATTTGTTTTAAGTTTTCTAACGAAAGAGAAAATCCCTAGCCTTTCCTCTTCTCTTTCTTCTTTAACAATGGAATTTTGCTATTTTTCCCTTTCTCTGCATGGCTCCCAATAGTAGTATAACCATTTAAGAGGTTTTGTCTTCTTTGTCTTCATGCAGTTACACCTGAATTCAATTCATGCAGTTGTGCAGTTCCGACCGTCATTGAAACATCCAAGGGCTGGTGGCTCAAAAAGGAAGAACAATGTTGCAGGTGATGCAGAAGTTTCTGTTGAATTGGAAGAATCTGCTGAAGAAAAATCTGTTGGTTCATCTAAGAAGCAGGTATATATATTTATTCGATGCAGCCATTTAGTGCAGAAGAATATCTTTGCATGGATTTGGTGTTCATATTCGTTTTGAATGAAATATGTATTGACATCATATAGTCTGTTATTCATCAAAAGCTTCAGGTTTTTTTCCCTTCTAGTTAGAGATGACATGTAAATTATTTTATTCTACAGTCGTTGATATGGGATTAGAATTAGCATTAAGCATTGGTGCTTTTGAATATTCTAGCCCCCAGTAGTTGTATTGCTGTATAATGTATCATTAAGATTTTTTTTTTTCTTGTGGCCGGGGGGGGGGGGGGTTGGTTTTGTACTTTGATGCTCTGAAGTCTGAATCCAATTCATTGAAGCCAATTTTGTCGCCTATTGGGTTCTATTTATGCATATTTACCCTTTTCTCTTGATATTTAACTATTTTTCAGTTCATTTATCAATTTGTTTTCATTGGCTTAGAACAAGCGGATGGAGCCTTCAACTGAGAAGAAAACTGATGATGAAGAGGTATGTTGGTTGAACAAGAAATATCACAATTAGTTTTTGATACATTATATTCAGCTTAGAATAAAAATGATTTATCTAGTTATTTTTCTCCTTTTAGTATGAACAGCCAAACTTTTCTAATTACTTGCATGAAAGAATATGTATGCAGTGTTTTAGGAATAAGGTAGACATTTTTCTTTGAATGTTATTCTCACTCTTCTCCCCCCTCTCCCCTAAATCAAATGATAACTTGAAAAATCAATGCATGTATAAGTTGATCAAAAGTTCTATGGATCGTGGACCAGTGATAGTGTTGATAAAAGTGTTTAGTGCACTTAAGCGCATAGACCTCTTGAAGCCTAGGCCTGAAGTGCAATGTGTAAGTCTGTCCCTGATTGAAGTAAATCACACATTTTTTAAATACAATATATAATAACTTTAAATAAAAAGATTATATAAAAAAAATTAATTAATTAATATAGTAATATATTTTGCCTATTAGCTAAAATAAATAGTACAATTACACAAAGTTTATAAGTTCAAATTTTACAAAGTTTTTTCAATTTCATAAAATTTTATACAATAATTTCAAAAATAATTATCAATGGACAATAAGATGATAATCTAGTTATAGAAAATTTGAATATAACATTTAAAATAATCCTATTGCGCTTATAAAAATCATATTTGTGATAGCTATGATTGAAAGAAATATTCTCAATCAAAATATATCCAAAAGCAAGGTAGGGCCAGGGGGGCAATATTAGTTATTAGTTATTACAGTTTGCAAGTCTTCCCTATATATATATATATATATAATGTTATTAGATATTTTTCTTTTTCTTTGGTGAATATTCTTTATGCCTTCCTTTTTGATATAACTAATAAACTATTCTCATTTATGTGTCTGTGAACGTTTAAAATTTAAAAAAGGAATACAATGGTAGGAAAAAAAATAAAGAAGCAAAGTTTTAATCAAAGAGAAAAAAAATATAAGAACATTAGTGTTACCTTTTCAAAGGTGATAAGAAATAACGATAATAAGATCTCAAATTATTTTTGTAATAATTATCATGGTTTGTGTCTATTGATATGTAATTTTTTTTAGGGGTGTAATATAGCACCTTAAGAATAGTGCTTTTATAAAAAATCAATAGTCCATGTTATTTCCTTCTAGATCAAGCAATTAATTTTAATGATTTATATATTTTTAACCAAAAAAGAAAAAGAAAAAGAAAAAGAAAGCACGCCTTAGTGTGCTTTGTCAAAAAGTGCCAAAAGAGCATGCTTGAGACACACTTCATTAAATGAGTTTTGCTTCAACCAAGTGAAGCACTTAGACCTTGGGGCTTTGAGCTTTAAGTGTAATTAAGCACTCCTTTAACAATACTATTGTGGATACACGAGATTACTAAAGCATATAGTGGCAATTTGATAAGTGCTGAGAGTCTGAGATTTAGGTCCGAACTTTGACTAAAAAAAAAAAAAGTTTTGTGTACTGGTTGGCACCTTCTGGTGTTTCCAACGGAGACATCCAGGATTCAAATCTCCCCACCCCCAACTATTGAGTTATCAAAAAGGAGAATGTATCTCATGAGACCTCTCTCAGAACATGTGAGACCCACACATGTGAGCGAGATATCTCATAAGACAATCTCACAAGATAATTTTCCCTTATCAAGAGTTCATTTGTCATGAACATTTGGCTGTATGTGGATACTAGTTGATTATATTTGGTTGTGCTGATATCTAGCAGTTACCGACTTTCCAAAGTCTGTCAAGTAATTTTTAGCAGTTGATGGGTTTATTAATATATAGATAATGTGTTTATATGGACACTCACAATAGTATTTTAACATGTGATATTGAGGTTTTGAAGTCGGGCAAATTTGTTTACGGTTTCTAGGGATGTGCTATACTAATGGTACATTGGCCTATTTTTAGTTATTTATTTTGGGCTTAGTGGTAAAAGCCCCAAGAGTTCAACTTTTAGTAAGTTTTCAAGCCACTAGGTTTAGGTATTAGTCTTCTATCTATATAAAGCTAATGATTTTTATTTAAGAGGAGAAGATTAAATTATCTAAATTTTCAGAAGCTATGATGTTTATACAACATTCCTGAGGTGTGATGCCTTTATTTTTTCCCTATCCAGGGGGGCAATATTAGTTATTAGTTATTACAGTTTGCAAGTCTTCCCTATATATATATATATATAATGTTATTAGATATTTTTCTTTTTCTTTGGTGAATATTCTTTATGCCTTCCTTTTTGATATAACTAATAAACTATTCTCATTTATGTGTCTGTGAACGTTTAAAATTTAAAAAAGGAATACAATGGTAGGAAAAAAAATAAAGAAGCAAAGTTTTAATCAAAGAGAAAAAAAATATAAGAACATTAGTGTTACCTTTTCAAAGGTGATAAGAAATAACGATAATAAGATCTCAAATTATTTTTGTAATAATTATCATGGTTTGTGTCTATTGATATGTAATTTTTTTTAGGGGTGTAATATAGCACCTTAAGAATAGTGCTTTTATAAAAAATCAATAGTCCATGTTATTTCCTTCTAGATCAAGCAATTAATTTTAATGATTTATATATTTTTAACCAAAAAAGAAAAAGAAAAAGAAAAAGAAAGCACGCCTTAGTGTGCTTTGTCAAAAAGTGCCAAAAGAGCATGCTTGAGACACACTTCATTAAATGAGTTTTGCTTCAACCAAGTGAAGCACTTAGACCTTGGGGCTTTGAGCTTTAAGTGTAATTAAGCACTCCTTTAACAATACTATTGTGGATACACGAGATTACTAAAGCATATAGTGGCAATTTGATAAGTGCTGAGAGTCTGAGATTTAGGTCCGAACTTTGACCAAAAAAAAAAAAAGTTTTGTGTACTGGTTGGCACCTTCTGGTGTTTCCAACGGAGACATCCAGGGTTCAAATCTCCCCACCCCCAACTATTGAGTTATCAAAAAGGAGAATGTATCTCATGAGACCTCTCTCAGAACATGGGAGACCCACACATGTGAGCGAGATATCTCATAAGACAATCTCACAAGATAATTTTCCCTTATCAAGAGTTCATTTGTCATGAACATTTGGCTGTATGTGGATACTAGTTGATTATATTTGGTTGTGCTGATATCTAGCAGTTACCGACTTTCCAAAGTCTGTCAAGTAATTTTTAGCAGTTGATGGGTTTATTAATATATAGATAATGTGTTTATATGGACACTCACAATAGTATTTTAACATGTGATATTGAGGTTTTGAAGTCGGGCAAATTTGTTTACGGTTTCTAGGGATGTGCTATACTAATGGTACATTGGCCTATTTTTAGTTATTTATTTTGGGCTTAGTGGTAAAAGCCCCAAGAGTTCAACTTTTAGTAAGTTTTCAAGCCACTAGGTTTAGGTATTAGTCTTCTATCTATATAAAGCTAATGATTTTTATTTAAGAGGAGAAGATTAAATTATCTAAATTTTCAGAAGCTATGATGTTTATACAACATTCCTGAGGTGTGATGCCTTTATTTTTTCCCTATCTTTGTTCTTAAAGTTCCAGCAGCTTGAAATCTAGTACCCACTTATCGATTTGTCACATTTAAAACTCTTAAATTCAAAACTTCAAATCCTTCAACCCATCAAATAGCCCTAGATAACCCACAAACAACCAGAGTACTGTTCACGGGTTATTGTTCACAATCTTGGAAAAACAACCCAATTCTTTATATTTTCCGTTTTGTTTCATTCCCAAATTCTACTACTCCTTTTCACCTTTAAAAACCCTCTATTGCATAATATTTACTGGCCTTTTTCCACCAAACCCTAACCCAAATTCTTCAAAATCCTAACTCATCTGTCCAGGAATTCCAAATCTAATTTGATTTCTTTTCCTGTCCTATGTCAACTTGGACTCTTATTGCTCTCTCTCTCTCTCTCTCTCTCTCTCTCTCTCATGTACTAGCTAAGGTTAGTGAATTTCTAGTTCAAGTCCGCAATGACTCAATGGAATTGGCAGTTTTCTTATGTGACGAAAGTACTCCTTACTCTTTACAAAACATTTTAGGGAAATTACTAATGTCCTCTGTAAGCACAAACAATTCATAAGATTGACCTGCCTGGCAGTGAGCATTTTTGTCAGTTTATGTCAATTGCTTAAGCGTGTATGTATTCTGCCTCTCCTACTTGGAGCTTCATATTTGTTCTTGAAAAGCTGGAACATCGCTTAGCAGGTTGGAAGAATCTGTACCTATCAAATTGTGGTAGATTAACACTAATGAAGAGCACTCTCTCCAGCTTGCCAACGTATGTATTCTCCTTATTTCCTATTCCCCGTCTATTGCAGCTTGAATTGAAAAATTGCAATAGGACTTTTTGTGGGGTGGGATGGGAGATGATTTTAAATTCCATCTTGTTAAGTGGCAGCAGTTCTGTAACCAATTCAGGTAGGTGGTCTGGGCGTGCGGAATTTAGCGCTCTTTAATTAGTCTTTGCTGCATAAATGGCTTTGGGGGTTTGCCATTGAGAAAGATGCTCTTTGGAGGAGACTGGTGGCTATAAGGTATGGTAGTGATTGGGGAGGGGGGCTGGTGCTCTAAAATTGTGACAGGAGCTCATGGTTCTTGCCTTTGGAAGCTTATCATGAAGGGCTGGGAGCAATTTTCTGGTTTCATCAGATATGAGGTTGGTTTTGGAACTATGGTTTGATATTGGCATGATTGGTGGAGTGGAAAGCGAGACCCAAAAGAGAAATTTTCTAGATTATATAGGCTGGCTGACAAGAAAGATGCTGCTGTAGCTGATTTGTTGAGTTGGAGGGGGGCTTAGTTTCAATGGAATATCCCTTAAAGTATATGTCCTGTGACTGTTTGGTGTTTTTTCTCATTCAAGCTTAATAAAATTTTTACTTATTTATGAAAAAAAATATTAAAAAAAAGAATCTTATGTGCTTATCTGCCTGAAAATAAAGTTTTGTAGCAACAATCCCTGTTTGGATGTTTATACATTGTGTTCTGAGTAGCCATTTTATGTGGTTTGATCTGTTGATCCAATGGAAGTTAAAATGATTTAAAGGGTCTGAATAGTAGAGTTATATTGTAATCGATTCTGTATGTATAATGGATACATGTTATATTTGAGACAGGAGCACGGGTAACAGTAATAGATTAATGTTATGTTATGTTTGAGACTGTTTATGTTAGAATGTTGATAGCTTAAATTTCCATCAATTTTTTTTTTGCTTTGACCTTATAAGCTATCTTTTTGACATGTGAATAGAGGTATTTCTGACTGGATTATATTTTTATTTAGTTTCTTGCTTATCACATGATACAATTTTATTTTCTGATTTGGTTATTGTGACTAATATGTTTTATTCTACATATGGAAATTTGACTACATATGTGTGTTGGTAGGAATCAGATGTTTGGTTTGTCATGTAGTAGAACTCTGACAACTTATATTATTTTTGGTAATACTTGTTGCACATCGGTGGTATGGACACAGGTGTGCAACAACTTGAAATCGTGTCTTCAACTCATGTTTTCAGTTGTTTGCCCACCTGTGTGTCCATACACACTGATGTGCAACAATCGCTGCTCTTTTATTTTATTTTAGTCCATCATTCTGGGCTGTTTCCAGCACTAGTCATCTTTCCCTTGATATATTTATGGCCATACAGCTGCCTACATTATTGGATGCTTTTATTCTTATGGTTACATCTTTGCAGCAAATTGAGAACTAATTAGTCACCTCTTGAATATTTTGTTCTTTCTTTTCTTTTTCAGCCTTGGGTTGCTCTCAAGTACCATGGCTCAAAGACTGATTTCTCTGCTAGATATTTACAAAGAATGGCAGCACAAGAAGGCTCTCCTATACAATTTACAATGAACCCGTATGGCTTTTATTTAGTTATTGATACATATTATCTTCTTTTTCTTCTTTTTTTTTTTTTTTTTGGGTCCATTGTGCATATGGGTTACATAACGAGAGGCAGTCCTCTCATTTCCTCTAAATCCGTCTTCTTTCTCAGTGGGATTTGAACTTTACTAATGGAATTTGAGCTAGCTAACATCCACAATATATACTCGCCACGTCCCATATAAGTGATATGCTTTTCTCTTTGGGATGTCTCAAAATAAATAACACTTTTCAAAAGTAGAAATTCAATTCCCTATATTACCATTGACTTTTTTTCCCAAAAACAAAAGATGATTCTTATTAAGGCCGTGCCACCTCTAATATAAAGCAAAGGTTATTTTAGGAAGAACACTTATCTTTACCTTTTCATTAATAGTTGTGCTGCTTCAAATGTTGCACTTATATAGGGATAGAAAGAGCATCATCTTTGTCGCAATTACTTCACCCTTATGTCTTGCAAGTGTTTTAAACTTATTCTATTTAAAGCAATTATGCCAATCATATTGTCTAAATTTTAATTGTTGTTTGAAGGTCTGACTATGTTGACTCCTTGTGTCCTGGGGCAGGCAACAACAACATTAAGCCCAAAGGTCCTTCAACAAGGTATTGTTGTCCTTATCGTTCAGTTCCTGGATACTGTCAGTAATGTTAAGAGCATTGTAGGTGTACGTATCTTAATTTTGATATGTTAGCTCTTTTTTTTATGTTCTGCTAAATGTTGCAGCTATTAAATGCAAGTGTTTATCTTACAAATTTCTATATATTGAGTTCCTCTTGAGTGGGCTTTAGCGAATATTGCAGAATGCAATTATATGTTGCTTGATGAATGGTTTTTATGCATGACAATCAAAGAAAATTAAAAGATAAATCCTAAGAATCAGCACCTTGGGTTGCCTGGAATCAGCACCAAGCAAGAAACTTAGGCAACAACACCTAAGGTGTTAGGAATCAGCACTTAACTTATTGGAAAATCTCCAATCTGAATTTCATTAATCAGTTGTCTATCCTTATACAAATAAACCAAGAGCTTATATAGAGCTAGAGTTTCCAAGAAATAAAGAGATAAAAGATAACAACTTATCCTATCTGAACTCAAATACTAATCCCTATCTAATCTCAAATCTAATCCCTATCTAATCTCAAATCTAATCCCTATCTGAATATGTCTACAATTATCCAATTTCCTATGAGATAAATAATAAAATTTGAAATTATGAGTTCTAAAATAATTTTCGTTTTGCTACAGCATCAGGTTTGGTGGCTTTTATGATCTATATATTCATGCAAGTGTATTAATGGAGAAGCTAGCATACAGTCAAATAAAGTTATAGTACCTTCACCTCATTCTATTCTTGTGAAGTTCAGCACTTTCTGCTTAGTTACATTTCTGACATGTAACCGCTGCTACATTAATTATATTAATTCTATTGAGCATTTGAGCTACTTTCAAAAAAAAAAAAAAAAAACAATTTTGTTGAGGTACCTGGTGTTTGTTGATAGGAATGTTATGAGCCCTTTGGTCTTTTGCTGCCCCCAGCCTCTGTAATTATAATACAGAAACTATTTATTTATTTATGTGTTTATTGCCTTGCTATGTGAACAGAGACTGAAACACTTCAAGTAGCCGCTTTGCATGTTGAATTTTAAAATTTTTAATGGATAATGTTTCAGGCTTTTGTTTTCACTTCCTCTGGGAGAACGTATCAAGAAGCTTCTCTGCGAGGTTTGTTGCTACTACTTAACACTACAAGCATGAATTTTGTAATGATAATGTATTGGCACTTGCAAAGGAATGGGCACTTGCGTGTGTGTAATGATAATGTTGGACCTTTCTTGTAAGTCAGTATTCAAAATAAAATTTTGAATCTTTTTATCTTTTAAATCCTTGGTTTAGCTATCCAATAAATGGTTATGTAACCAAATTTAAGATTATATGCCATCTGCTATATAAGGCCAAATTTAACTGTGCAATAGATACAGTCAATCAGATTTAAGCTTTTATGATCTTGACTGGAATGACTCATGCTATCAAATCAAGTACAATGTTCTTGGTCCCTTTATAAATAATTGCCTTGTCTGTGATGTAAGGATTTTTGCTTTTCTTACTGATGTTTGGTTCACAATATATGGTTCATTCCTGGGATACAAATATGTAAAGCAAGAGGAAGAGCAAGAGAGTAATGGTTTTGAAATTATCTTAGGGTTGAGACTATGGAAAGTATCTATACATTTATATTATAAATAGTTCTTCACTTTATTTTTTTGCAATTGAATGAAATAAATAAATCTATGTATCTAACTTATCAAAAGAAATAAAGTAGCTTAATGGCAATAAGTCCAATTCTCTAGTCCATTAGTTTGTATTCCAACCCTGATACTGATAAGATGACTAAGTAATCAAATTTTATGTTTAAGTTGGTCTAAATTCATGAATTGGACTGCATTCTGTGTGAATGCTGTGCACATTCCAGAGCAATTTGCCACCTATGTGAGCAAATTCTGCATCCTAGGTTCAAACAGCACAGGTTACATTGTTTATGTAGTCATTAATCTGAACTTCAGATCATTTTCTTATTTCATCAGTGTTACTTTCAAATGAAATTTTTAACCTTTTTTTTTTCTCCACACATTCTATATAAAGAATCTTGACTGTGCTTTCAGACCCGTTTTTCAACATTTTTTTTCTTGATTTTCTGTATTATTAATTTGGCTGCTTTTCTTAATAGGGGCCTCCAGTTCAACGATTCAAATTTCTGAAACACTTTGCTCCAGATTACTCCAATGAAGAATTTTTGCTAGTCCTTCAGGAGCATGCTCTCCTAATCCATGGAGTTTGGACTCCAAAAAGTATATTGCTAAACCAAGAGGGCAGTGAATCATACATTTTTAGGAATTACACCCTTCTGTTATTTAGGGAAAAATTAACAATTTCAGAATCAGATTTCCCATTAAGATTTATAAAAAAACTTCAACCCTTCCTGGAAGCTTTCGCTGTCAATAGATCTTCCTTTAAATCTAATGATTGGAAATTCAAAAGGCCTACTGATGATGCATCTATAAAACCTTCCCCAGAAATTCTTAAGGCCCAAAATGATTTTTGGGCCCAAATGGAGAAAGATGTTTATAATGCTATTGGAATAAAAAAAGATAGGGCTCAGGAAAATAATGCTGTCTCAAAGCCTATCATGACTCGTATGCCTCGAAAAACTGGGAACTCTGATGAAGATTTGGCCAAAAATGCAAGTGTAGTATCCAGTGGGAGGAAGACTATGTCAGAAGAAGCCCGAGTAGCTCTGCCAAAGGTCCTCCCAAAAGTTTTTCAAACTCACAAGGTTTGCAGGTAGGGTTTTGGATCTTATATTTTTTTTTTTTTACATTTTACTGTAGTATAAACCCTTGATTGTCCATGGGCAAAAAAGAAAATCCCTTGGTTGTCATTTTTAATTACCTCTATTTTGATTTTCAACACCAAGCAGTCTTTATACTGTAAAAAATCCATGATAGTTGTCTGGTATGTGTATATAATGAACTTAATATTGAATGAACAACCAAAGATTAGACAAATCCTTTCCATATATGCATACTGCTTTTTGCTTGCATCTATCTGGATTCGATTAATTGTTTGACACAGCCAGAGGAGTGTATCAGTGTTGGCAAGTAAAGTAGGTTAGAAGAGCGTATCAGTTTTGGCAAGTAAAGTAGGTTATAAGTATTTTGTTTCTCTAAGGATCACATGTGATTTTATTTAAGGCAAGACACTCATATGGCTCTGAAGGTCCTCTTACAAGTATTTTAGGGTTGAAACAGTTACTAGTTTGAATAGAAAAAACAAAAGATAACCAATGATTTTAATGCTTTACAATTTTTGAAAATTCTGTTTAGTGTTAGAACTTGTTTTCTTGAATTTTATGTCTGTTGGGTTTTACTAGGACAAGGAGATCGTGGCAGTTTTGGTGGTAGGTCTATTGTAGTGGCATTTTAAGTGTTCTTCTTGTAGGTAATTTGGTGCTGGTGGTATATTTAGTCTATTATAGATTTCTTTGATTCTCTCTCTTTTCATTTGTAGTTTTCATTATTTGTAATCCTTTAGGCTACCCCATGCATGCTTCCTGTGTACATGATCTAGTTCCCCCACATCAATAAAATGATTACTTATCAAAAAATATATTTTAGTAGTTTCAAAACGGAATGTAAATTCCGCTTTTGAGCTTGGTAAACTAGCGAAGGTTGGAGTCCTTCATATTTTTTTTCTCACTTGGTTATTATTATTTATCATGTTTTAGGTCATGTTATCATTCAAAGTCACCTATGTAGCATTTTCTACCATTCATATTTATAGTATTCTGCAACTAGAGTTGAGAATTTCCCATGGAAAAGCATTTGGAAGCCTAAAGTCCTAAAAAAGTGGCATTGTTTATCTGGGTTGGTTCTTTGGGGAAAATCCTTATAGTGGATAACCGAAGGAAGTGAAACATTGTTTTGATGAGCTAGTGTTGTATGTGCAAGGGGGATGGGCAGATAATGGATTACTTGTTGTTGCATTGTCTCATTGCAAGGGAGTTGTGGGATATGGTTTTTTTTTT
Organism: Quercus suber; assembly: GCF_002906115.3. Lineage (NCBI taxonomy): Eukaryota > Viridiplantae > Streptophyta > Magnoliopsida > Fagales > Fagaceae > Quercus > Quercus suber. Next base: position 579,398 of record NW_027069669.1, on the reverse strand, counting down.
TTTTTGGGGTTTAGTGGGTGATACTTGGAAGAGTTGTCAACTTACTAGCTTGCTGGCAAGGCTGTAGCGGGAGACATTGGAACTGTGAGATATGGAATGCCACCCGTGATTGCATGATGTAATGCATCTGGATGGAAAGGAATGCAAGAAACTTTGAAGGGCGTGAGAGGAAAGATCTATATCTAAAACTACACTTCCTAAGAACTTTGTTCATAGTGGGTGTCGGCATCAGGAAGTTTCTCCTTCTCAAACGTATTAGAGTTTATTGATAATCCTACTTTTAAAGCTTAGCTGCGATATACATCTAGTATAATTCCTGTATAGTTGGTGCATTCTAGCATTTTTTATTTTTATTTTTTGTTGAAGGCATTCTAGCATTTTCTAAATAAACTTATTACTAATAAAACTAAAGGCAAGCATTCTGCATGTTATGCAATTTTTTAACCTATTAATTTCCTAATCATTGATTAAACAATGTCCATTTTTTTTCTTGAAACTTGCTGCAATAATGGATAGTAGAATGATAGTGTTAATTGCCTGGCAGCTTTCAACAGATATGCCAAGGTCTGCGTGATTTGGCACTTTCCCAATCTACACTTCCAAAGGCAGATGCTAGAAGGGTAGTTGATGCTGCATCTGGCGTTGATGCTCCAGAGGAGTTGAAGGAATTCATAAACCAAGTTGCAACAGAGATTAATGGTCGTTACGTCTTAAAGTCATCCCCGGAACACCCAGAATATGATCCATTGAGGTTATTTTAATTTCAAAGAATTGAGTTTCCTTTCATCTAATCTAACTTAAAAAGAAATTTAGTTATGTCCTTGACTGCCCAATTTTTAGGTCTAAATGAGTTTTAATTTGAACAATCAAGTTCTTGAATTTTAAAGCACCAATATAACAGCTATTTGATGGACCTTGATGATGTGTTGTATACTTGTATTCTTTCTTATATGGGTTGATAAATATATAGCATGGCATGCATATGAGAGAGATTAATACTTCATTGGCAATCCAGATGTTCAAGTCAATGGGCCAATGGACTCGGCCATTGTTGGTTTTCCAAATCTAAAGGGGACATTTCTATATGCTTTTTATAGGCAACTGCCTTTCTAATTCTTTATTTTTTTTTCTTGGGTCAAGTAAAAAAGATATTATGAGAAATAAAAAGAACAAATACAAAAGGGGCGAACAAGTAAATGTGTTTCTAAATGTAATTTTAGATATTCAAATGATTTAAGCAGCTATCGACCAATTCCATCACAGCATCACTAATGAACTTGTCTAGTTGAAACTAACTGATAACTGAAAGGGTTGGTTAGCTATATATGATGGAGGGCAGAAAGCTCAGTAGTTTCATGATGGCCTCAAGGTTGCCATGGAGTGAGATGAAGGCTGTAGGGGCGATCAGGGTCTGTTTCTTGTGACTCTGAGACTATGGGTTGTGCACCTGTTGCAAAACATATTTTTGGGTGGTTTGAAGTAGTTTATAGATGTCAATTTGGGTTGTCAGATTAATAGTAAAGATAAGATATCTATTTGTCTTTTTTTCTTTTTTCTTTTTTTTCTCGATATTTATTTGTTTTATGATAATGGTTTGCCTCTCTCCAAATTTTCCCAAATATCATATTGAAGATTGGTTGCATGTGCAAGTCATGTGGTCAACCTCTCCATCTCCATCTCATATCCCTGCCATTGTTGATGGGCCCACATGGTTGAGAATTTGAAACATAATCAAATTATGCCACAGCACTAAGCCACTAAGGTCTGTCAAATTCATAATAATTACTTGCTTAATAAAATTTAAGGATTTGATTGTTTGAATGGGAACCTTAGGGACATGATTGAAATGTTTGTGAAACTGAAAGCAATGGTGTTGAAGCTCCTCTAATGGAGCCTTATTAATTTTTAAAAAAGTTTGTGGTAATATTGCATGATACTCATATAGTATGTTCGAATGAAATGTAGTGCATTGAGGTTATTTGAAATTTTCCTTCTTCTCAATTATGTGTTTCTTTTGCAGGAAAGTTGTAATTAACCTTCTACGTGGAGGAGGACCTGATGTGAAGCTTAGAAGGGCTGAGGTCTCTGAAGCTGCCAAGATGGCTCTTAAGAGGGATATCACTAATACTGAATATACTAAGGTCACTAGTTAATTTTGTTTCTTCATTTTTGCTTTTGATCTTCTTCCAAATAAAAATAAACAATGATCCCTCTGTCCCAATTTAATTGTCATGTAATTTTTCCAGAAGAAAGTGCAAGTTGTTACTTCTTTGATTTCCTTTTCTACACTCTCTTTTTTCAAAAAAAGGAAAAAAAATTCTTATTAAAAATCATGCCACTTTTAATATTAATTGAAGGAATTTTCAATAAAACCAATACATTTTTAAGTTTTTAATAATAATCATGCTATTTCAAACTAGAACATCTATTACAAAATAAAGAGTGTAGCAATTGTGGTAGTAATAATAACAACGTAAAGAAGAAAAGGAATTTGTTGTCTTTATAAGTAGTTGGTATCGCAAAATTCTAGAGAATAGTTCTTTGATAGGATGGATCTGGATCCTCTCATGATCATGTGTACAAAATATGAATCATGTTTGCAGCATTTTGGCTATATTTGATTTAATGAGTGGCCTTATTTCTATACCACAACAGGATTCTTTTGCCTTCATGATAGGGACTTAATTTATATTTGTATGATCACTTTACTAATATAACATTGTATGGTTGAGAGTTCACCAACAGAAATCATGCTTCTTGTCATGAACATAAGAGGATTTTGATCCTTAAAGAGTATTACACTTCCAAATTTAACAAAAGTGATCTTCAAGGTGTGTGATGAGTAATGACCCAAAGATTTGGAAAATTTTGGCAAACAAGGTGGTTTCATCAGTTATTTGATAGTTATTTGGTAGAAGAAAGTATTTAGGGTTTTGATAGATAAAATAAATGTCTTGATTTTGGATTGTAGGGAAGAAAGAAAATAGAGTATTTATGGTGTTTAGGGACTATGAATAGTTCCCATGAATAGTACCACAAGAAAGAGAAGAAGAAAATAGAGAAGAGAGTGGGAGAAAAGAACACATGAAGGTCAACATTCTTTAATACTCAATGTTAAAGAAATTGAGTTTATGTTGATATAATGGCCCAAGAGGCCTGATTATGTTGGAAGCGCATATAAGGCTAACCCTGGCTTCTAGTCTCTATATATACCCTATTAAGGATTCACTGTAATAGTTGACTTTATTATACAATAAAGATATAGCTGTTAGGGCTTTCTTTTGTGGATGTAGGCCATCAAGCTAAACCACATAATTCCTTGTGTTATTCTCTCTTTTTTGCTTCCGCTTCTCTATATTATTTCATTCTCGTCTTTAACATGATATCAAAGCCAAGGTTGTTTGTAGTTGTTTGCTTGTGCAACCTACATATTTTTAACACTCAAAAAGCTCAATATTTTAATAAATCAATTGTATCTAATTATTGAGTACATTGAACGCGCACGCACACACATATATTTGGAGCCCTCTATCAAATTATTTGGAGCCCTGTATTGGAAAAAATGGAGAAGAGGCTTGTAGGTTGATAGAAAATTTATTTGTCTAGGGGGAAGGCTCACCCTGATTAAGTGTACTAGCTCTAGTTTGCCAAATTATTTTCTCTCTCTATTCTCTATACTTTCTAGCATTGCTCGGCATATTGAGAAGATGCGGAGGGATTTTCTTGAATACTAGGAATTTATCTTCTTTTCAGATCTATACCCTAAAAACCATTTTATCTTTAATTTGTCGATGCATTTATTGGATCTCTTCTGGTATAACTTTGGTACTCTTAGATGTTGCTTCTTCTGCTTTCACAGAAGAATTATTTGTTAGTATAACATCATATGCCGCTAGAATTGAGATTATATTATGAAGCATCTATGATGCTATGGAGAATAGAACGTTTCATCTGTTCCTCATTTCTCATTAAATCCATTAGATACAAGTATGTAACTTCTCTTTCTTTTTCTTTTTAATGATATGAAACATTTTTATATTTTTTACTTATCAGAAAAAAAATGATATGAAACTTGTTTTTGTTGCTCAGCTATTAAGAATTTGAAGTTTTATCTCTTTTTTTCTTCTTTTTTTCTGTATAAATTTATCAAGTATAGCTTCCCATTCTTAGTATTGTATGCCTTGAAGCATGTAGATTTAGAAAGCCATACTTTCTCATCATTATCATATGCTTCCCATTCCATTTCTGTACCCGTACATGTTCTTATGTACCCGGCTGCCTACTATTTTTAATGAATTCTTTACTTGTAGTTGTTCATGGTACAGAGCCTTCAATTACTTTTCTTTGCATCTAAAGCACCAACATTGCATGTTGCCTCTAGCAATGCCTCTCATATTTTGGAATCAAAGTTAATAAAAGATCTAAAATTACAGATTTAATGATATTTCCTTGTTGCAACCTTTATCTGTGCCCTGGAATAATTCTGTAAATGGAGAAACATTAAAGCATGACACTTACAAAAAATTTGTTTGTAAGTTTCCTTTGATAACATCCTATGGTGGTTTAGGAGAGGAGTTCAAACATTTTTTGGTTGAGTGAGAGAAGGTGTGTACTCCTTTGGCTAGCAGAAGGTTGGGGATTCAGAAACTTACTACTCTCATACAACATTTGTTGGATAAGTGGTAATGGTGGTTTGGGTTTGAGGAAAACCGATTGTGGAGATGGGTAGTTACTATGAAGTATGGGGAGGAGTGGGGTGCATGGTGTTCGAAACTTGTTCGAGACACTCATGGTTGTAGGTAGTGGAAGAGTATTAGAATGAGCGAAGATCATTCTTTAGAGTGCATTCAGTTTGATGTGTGCACTGGTAGCAAAATCCAATTTTGGCACGACTGTTGACTTGGTCTCGGAAGCACGGATACCCCAGTTTTGCTCACGTACTTATATCTGATACAATATCCGTACCACATATCTTTGGGATAAAGTGCCGATATGTCTAGGAAATGCCCATGATACAATCGTAACCCAACCTCCTAATAGTGAGAGAGAGACCAAACTTGTGAAGATTTTGATTTATGTTTTTTATATATTGATTTCAATTTTAAGCACTTATAAAATTATCTTGTATTTACTCTTTTTTATCTTGATTTGTTTTCTAAACATCATTTAGGGTCCGTTTGGTTCCTGTAAAATATTTTTCGGAAAATACTTATTTTCCGGAAATGCTATTTTCCGGAAAATGAAAATATTTCTAAGTGTTTGGTTGTGTTATGAAAATTGTTGTGGAAAATATTTTCATGTGTTTGGTTCTATTAGGAAAATGCTATTTTCCTACCATTTTTTCACAATTTCCGGCAACGAATTCCGGCAACAACAACAACAACAACCACAACAGCAAATTCCAGCAACAACAACACCACAACAACAACAACAACAACAACAACAACACTCAGATCATCAAAAAAAAAAAAAACAACAGCAACACAAAACCCACAGAAAATCCACCGTCCACACCACCGCAACGAAAAAAAAAAAAAAAATCAGAGGAGGACGACGAGATCGAGAGGGCGGCGCCTTGGTTCTGCGGTTCAATCTCAATCCCCTGGTTCGGCCTAGTCCGGCCCAGAATCGGGTCGATCTCGATTTTGGGAGACGACCCACCACCGTTTCTATGATCAAAACCTCTCTCTAAATCAAACCCAGCACTATGGAAGCACCCTTCACTCTCTCCGGCTTGTCTGGGAATTGTGAACTCGACCCAGCTTCCATTTTAGCGTTCTTTTTCATTTTTCTCAAAACAAGATCGCGATCGAGACGACGATGAGATCGAAGATAATGATCTGACCCAGAGGAGGACGGCGCGATCTCGGCGCGATCTCGCAGGCGCAAACTTGGCGCCGTGATCGCGATCTTGGCGCGATCGAGAGGGCGGCGCGATCTTGGCGCAATCGGTGACGAAGGAGGCAACGAGATCGGTGACGACGGAGGTGACGAGATCAAGGACGAAGGAGGCGACGGCGACGAGGATGGCGATCTGACCGGCGAGGACGTGCTTCAGGTGGAGTGCTTGGGCTCTCTCTCACTCTCTCTCTCTCTCTCTTCGTGCTCTGTTTCTCTTTTCCGGAAAATTAGATTTGAAGTGAAAATGGAAGGTGAATTCGTTTTTAGCCTTGACCACTGGTCAACGGAAATTAATTTTCGGAAAATGCGTTTTCCGTGCGCAACCAAACACCTGTAAATACTGAAAAGCATTTCCGGAAATGCTTTTCACCCGATTCAAACGCAGCCTTAAAGGCCATAGATTCACTTTATTATCCATTATTGCTTTTAAATTAATATATGCTTAACAATATATAAAAATATATAAATAAAAATATCTTTAATAGTTAATTAATACATTTATCACTGCCGTATCGTATCCTAGTTTTTCTAGAATTATTGTATTGCCATATCCCGTATCGAACCGTTCCTGTACCTGTACTGGTTCTTTTTTAGTTGTTGGTGTGGAGATCAGCCTTTGAAGATGATGTATCTTGTACTGTTTGAAACTGCCATGGACAGAGTTGCTTCTGTGGAGTCATTGTTGGAGAGATGGGATGAGGGGTGGAGGAGTTGGGGTATGGGGTTCTTGAGGAATTTTAATGGTTGGGAGATAGAGGGGGTGGGTTCATTCTTCCAACTGTTAGTATCTCATATTCCCGCTAGTGAGGGGGAAGATAGGATGAGATGGAAGCTAAAAAGAAGTGGATAATTCACTGTGCATGAGACATTACAGGGCCCATCCCTTCTATTATTCCCTTGGAAAGCCATGTGGAGGGTCAAGGCTCCTCTAAGAGTTTCCTTCTTTTTGGTGTGGCTTTTGAGTTGTGGAATTTTGTATTTGGGTCGTTTGGGATTCAGTGGGTATTACTAGATAAGGTCTTTGATCTATTATGTGGGTTGCAGAATGGAGTAGCTAATTTAAAGGCCATAGATTCACTTTATTATCCATTATTGCTTTTAAATTAATATATGCTTAACAATATATAAAAATATATAAATAAAAATATCTTTAATAGTTAATTAATACATTTATCACTGCCGTATCGTATCCTAGTTTTTCTAGAATTATTGTATTGCCATATCCCGTGTCGAACCGTTCCTGTACCTGTACTGGTTCTTTTTTAGTTGTTGGTGTGGAGATCAGCCTTTGAAGATGATGTATCTTGTACTGTTTGAAACTGCCATGGACAGAGTTGCTTCTGTGGAGTCATTGTTGGAGAGATGGGATGAGGGGTGGAGGAGTTGGGGTATGGGGTTCTTGAGGAATTTTAATGGTTGGGAGATAGAGGGGTTGGGTTCATTCTTCCAACTGTTAGTATCTCATATTCCCGCTAGTGAGGGGGAAGATAGGATGAGATGGAAGCTAAAAAGAAGTGGATAATTCACTGTGCATGAGACATTACAGGGCCCATCCCTTCTATTATTCCCTTGGAAAGCCATGTGGAGGGTCAAGGCTCCTCTAAGAGTTTCCTTCTTTTTGGTGTGGCTTTTGAGTTGTGGAATTTTGTATTTGGGTCGTTTGGGATTCAGTGGGTATTACTAGATAAGGTCTTTGATCTATTATGTGGGTTGCAGAATGGAGTAGCTAATCATTCTTCAGATATCTGGAATCTTGTTCCTTATGTTTGTTTGTAGACTATATGCAGGGAGTGAAATTGATGCAATTTTGAAGATGTGAAATGCATGACAACTCATGCTAGCAACCTTTGCTAGTTCTTATGGTCTTTTGTTTTGGGTCTTACGGATAGTAATTATGTTCAATCTTTCATAGGGTCTTTACATATGTAGATAATTCTTCATTTTGTAATTCTTATATACGTAAAGTTGTCTATTTTCAATAAAATTTCTATAAAAGATCTTTGAAATCTGAAAATTGAAGAGATTATTGCTGCAATTGATAATTTTTTTTTGTTTTTTTGTTTTTTGTTTTAGATAGGTATGAATGTTATTATCCCAAATCTCATTGTCAGTGTCAAATGGGGTTTTAAAGATTGTATCCTCTTCTTCTCATTTCCACTTGTAGTGTTTTTTGTCCGTGTAAATTTATCCCATATGACAATCATCAGAATCTACTCTCACTCTTATTCCTTTAGCACAAATTCGTGGGGTTATTCTATCACCCAGGCATAAAATACTTTGTGATTGATTTTCTGCATTCTGCCACTTGAACATGCTACAGGGGTACTTACTGGAACTACTTTCAAGTTAGACCCTCTTGATGATAGTTTAAGTTCAGCTTACATGAAATGATTGGTTTAGGTGGATTCATCATCTTGATATTCAGTAACACCATATCACTTATTTTTGTACTTCTGGGTGAAATTTCTTCCACTGCTTGTCTTGAATATTAACAGAGAATCCTAGGATAATTTCCATCTGCAGATTCACAACGTCAACCACCTTCCCAGATTTCTGCACTCCTCTTTTACTAGTTATTTATGTTCTTAACTAAAATTATCTTCTTTAAATTTTTATGCACACATATTGCGATGTCAATTACAGCTCATCCCAATAATAATATAATGGTCTTTGTGCAGGTTATGAGTGATATTTGTGTCTCCAAAGGCTCCGCATGGGTCTTGAAAAGTAGTGACGGAAATTCAAAATGATCCTATACTGTCCATTGGATTAATGACAAAAAAAACCATTACAAGGTACAGAGAAAAACAAGTCATCAGAGGATTTTCAAATTTTGATTTATTATATTGAAGTATTTGATACCAAGTTATGAAAATGTTCATGCGCTCCCATTTCCCTGCATGAAAATGTTCTAAGATATTATTGGTGCATGCTAGTTGAGAACCTAAATAATTGTGGATAATTTCGGTGTTTCTAGTGAATTGATCTTTTAATATGATTTCTCAAAATAAAAGGAAGTACCAAATAAAATAACATTCATTTCCTTGATCTTTCTAAGACAAAATATATAGCTTTTGGAAATTATAATAGTTTGAGATTATGATAAGATGGAAGTTTGGTATATGTTTCATGTTAAGATTTAAGCATCTGGTGGCTGCAGTCATTTCTGTTCTTGAATTCTTAAGATTGTTAACAATAAGTTTCCTTTTGCAATTGTTAGCTAGCCTTTTGAAGGATCCGAAGATTGGCTGCTAATGTAATAGATAACTGTGTCTACATATCCTTTTCTCCATTAAAAAGGGGTTCAGCAGTGTAATTGGAAACGGAATTTCACTTGTAGAGCAGTTACGCCTCACCACATAGACAGTTTGTTGCGTCAAATTTTCATGGTTTTCGTGTGAGTTCCTTTTCTTTTCTTTTTTTTGGCATCATTTCCCTCTTGCACAAAACTCAAGTTATGAATAGATAAATCTTACGAGACTACTATTCATTGCTGCTAGATTATGATATTATTTGGATGCTTGGTTTCTGTCATAATAATCAGTTTATTAACATGTCATTCCATGCAGGTATGCTGTTGTGTACAAAGTGTACTTGGATGGTTGGTGATTTTTGTTGTACCCATCCGCGTTTTACACAGACCTGGTAGTCTGGAGTACTCGTCAACAAACTGGAATTGGTTGAAAGGTTGGTGGTGATGCGCCTCGCTAGGTCCTTAAAAGGGCAAAGCGTCGCATTTGTTAGCACTTGCACTGAGCTTGCCGTCCCCATTTAGCTCTAATGAGATATCTATATTGCTATTTAGTACATCAAAACAAGGTCCTATTATTCATTTATGCCCCCGGGGGTTAAATCTTGCCAAGTGGAACATATTTTTGAATGAGTTACTTTATGTCTCTTGTACCATACATAACTTGGATTTTGATATAGTCGCATATTTTCAGAAAATCAAGTATAAATATTCTTCTATGGCTTACACCCCCCGCCCCACCCCCCCCCCCAATAGATCACCTACTTGAGACATCAAAAATGTGATTTTTTTTTTTTTTTATAGAGAATTTCAACTTATAACATTTACTTTTAATGATAACTTTTTATCATTAGACCAAGATATCAGTTAGTTTTTAGTATAGAAAGGAATTGAATCTTAAATATCTTATTCAATCATCAAAGACTTTATCAATTGAGCTAACTGAAACATATAAATATGATTTAAACTTTGTATGATTTAAACCAAAGTAGCTCATTCTATGCTTCAGCCAATTATCCATATTCATTACATATCAAACGTGATGCTCTTCAAATATGAAAAGTGGAATTCTTCTATAAAAAAAAATAAAAGTGGAATTAATTCTTAACTTCTCAATGCAACAAACAAACTGCTAATATATCCTTTAAATATATATATATATCCCTTCTAGCATATATCTATTTGGCGGAAGGAGGCTCGAGCAAAATGGCGTGGCATCCAATATATGCAGCTTGTTCAAAGTCGTGTCACTTGACTGTGGCATTCAAAAACCGGTTGGAAGAAAGTATCGCAGCTATTGCTCAATTTTATTGCTAAAGCCTTGTTAGGTTTTGATATTACGTGTGTGTTTGGAAAGCGTTCCGTTTGTGCCTTTTGCTAAGAAATTGTGAGTCTCGCGGCATTATTTATGGACTTATAAAAGTCATCTAAACTTAGATTTTAATATGAATTTGGGTCCTACAACTCTATTTACACATTTAAAAATTATTTTGCAGTTCTAAATAATTCTTCTTCAATTGCTAATGAAAGGATTATGGCCAAAATATACTATTGGTCTCTAAAATTCACTTAATGAGCGTATTTAGTCCCTAGAGTTTCAAATAAATGCTATTGATCCCTCAAGTAAGCTATTAGTCATTTTTGTTAATTGTTGTTAGTTTCATTGCCTACATGGTTAATGGAGTAATGACATGGTATTTTTTTTAAATGATGTGACATTTGTTATTAAAAAAATTATAAAATTTATTTGACCCATTAGAAACCCATGAATATCAAATACTTGACCTGGTTCCTAGCAAGTAATACCAAATCAAATCTGAAATCCTCAAATTGAAACGTATGAGAAAATGTAGCAAATTAATACTCTCACGAGTCTATAGCTTTGATTATGTATTATTTGTTAGGAATCAAATTAAATATTTGGTAATTATGGGTTTCTGACGGGTCAAATAACTTTTGTAATTTTTTTATTAGAAAAAATGTCACATCATTAAAAAAAATGTCACACTGCCACTTTGTTAGTCATGTAAGCAATGACACTAACAACAGGTAATATGATGACTAATAATGCCCATTTTTAAAAACTTGAATGATTTATAACGCTCACTTGAAACTTGATGAAACTTAAAACTTGATGAATCAATTACACTACTAAGTAAACTCTATGAACCAATAGTATATTTTGGTGAATGATTATTTAACACACACAAAAAAAGTGGTCTGTGATAGTAACAAGCCAATTTCAAGCCTATCATAAAGATCCAAAGTTTTGGAATCTAACTCTCCAATTTCAAACCCAAAGTCTAACGAGATTAAACTTGAATGATTTATAACGCTCACTTGAAACTTGATGAAACTTAAAACTTGATGAATCAATTACACTACTAAGTAAACTCTATGAACCAATAGTATATTTTGGTGAATGATTATTTAACACACACAAAAAAAGTGGTCTGTGATAGTAACAAGCCAATTTCAAGCCTATCATAAAGATCCAAAGTTTTGGAATCTAACTCTCCAATTTCAAACCCAAAGTCTAACGAGATGTCATACTCAATATCCAAATAGACTTCAGGGTCGTCCCCTACCCCAGGGATTAATTAAGGGTTTTTTTTTTTTTTTTTTTCCTTACTAGTCATATTCTTTTTACCTTCTTATTTGGATGAAATTGAAATAGACAATGTTACAGTTAAAATGTAATTTCAACAAATCTAAAAAAGCCTATTGTGTTACTCATTTAAAATGCCATTTTACTAAATAAGGGATGATAATTGTTATTAACTAATTGAAAAAATGGCATCATACACATTTAAATTGTGAAATTAAAAATTCATTGTAAAAAATTAGAGAAACCAATATATCATCACCTATAATATTATAATTGAGTATTCCTATTTGGTATCTACTAGGAATGGCAATAAGTTGAGGTTGATGGTTTCCAACCCATTTCGACCCTAAGGGTCCGTTTGGTTGGAGGAGTGAAAAAGTGGAATGATAGAAAATTGAGAGAGGATAGAAAAGTGAAAGGATAGAAAAAATTTAGTTTTCTCTTGTATGTGTTTGGTTGAGAGGGGTAGAAAAGTTGAATGATGGAAAACTCTTTTGTTTGGTTGAGAAGAAAACTGAGAGAATAGAAAATAAAGTTTGTATAAAGTTACCATTATATCCAATTTAGGTAAAACAAAAATAATACATTATATTTTTATTAAAAAAAATATGTATGAATGATTTCTTCATTAAAAAAATAAAATAAAAGAAGAGGATAAGAAGTTCAAGAACCCAAAACTTTTTTTTTTCAAAAAAAGAAACCAAAACAATTGAAAAAAGAAAGAGTGTTTTACGAACACAAAAGAAAAGAATTTTTTTAAAAAAAAAGGAAGAAAAGACAAGGAGTCAAGGATCTGACTCACAAGTCACAAGCAGAAAGTTCCCATAATAAAATAAAATTAAAAAAAAAAAAGGAAAAAAACTTACATATAACACATTAACTTGGAGGGGGTAAATATGTAATTCAAGTGCTAAGCCCCCATTTTCTCTCTTTTCTTCCCAATTTTCCTCCCAAATCTGGAGGATAAAAATTTGTGAGCCCAGGTGGATTTTTTTCTCCAATATTTTCCATCCTTTGTGTGTTTCTCTCTTGAACCAAATAAGGAAAAACATCATTTTTTCCCTTGTTTTACCCCCTTCAAGTTGATGTGTAATATGTAAGTTTTTTCCCTTTTTTATTTTTTTATTTTATTATGGGATCTTGCGTGCTTGTGACTTGTGAGTAAGGTCCTTGACTCCTTGTCTTTTCTTCCCTTTTTTTTTTTTTTTTAATTCTTTTCTTTTGTGTTCGCAAAACACCCTTTCTTTTTTCAATTGTTTTGGTTTTTTTTTTTTTTTTTTGACAAAAAAATTTTGGGTTCTTGAACTTCTTATCCTCTTTTTGTTTTATTTTTTTAATAAAGAAATCATTCATACATATTTTTTAAATAAAAATATAATGTATTATTTTTGTTTTACCTAAATTGGATATAATGGTAACTTTATATAAACTTTATTTTCTATCCTTCACTTTTATTCTCAACCAAATAAAAGAGTGTTCCATCCCTCCATTTTTCTACCCTCCCAACCAAACACATAGAGAAAAAACTAAATATTTTCTATCATTCCACTTTTTTATCCTCTCTCTATTTTCTATCCTCTCACTTTTCCACTCCCCAACCAACAGACTCTAATATAAAGGGTTTGTGATTTTCTAAATGGGTTTGGTGTGAGTTTGGGTTCACCTTTTTAAACCCACTCAAATTTGGTTTTTAATTTTAAGTATCCGAATTTGACCCAATTATGTATTAAATTTATGAAATGTCTTTATTATTAACTTTATTTACACAAAAACTTATGATTTCTATGATATAAAAACTATAGAGGGCTTTTAAACAATTAGGCCGATCATTTCCGATATTAAAAAGGGAAAAAAGAAAAGTGAAAATGTCATAATATGTTGTTGTTTGACAACTCTATTTAGTTAATTTTTTTTTTTAAATGATATAAATAAGAAATTGACATTGTATGTTTTTCCAGGTTGTTTTTGTTAGCTAATACATTTTCCCGGGGGGGGGGGGAGGGGAATCAAAATAGCAACGTTTGTAAACTTATTTAGCAAAAAAGTTTTTTTTTTTTGGGTATATGAGTACCAGTACTAAAGTCATCTCTCCAATATACAAATTCCACATCCACCTCTATACTAGACATCGTGTCAAAATGGAAATCATTTTTTTGAAATGGCTAGTTCCATGTTACGAATGCTATTTAACAAATAATTTTTTTTTTGTAACTTAAAAAAACGTAGGAGAAGAAGGTAGCAACTCCTCTGCATTTGTTATAGTTATTGAACCATAGGTTATTGGTTCCCAAATCGTACATGTTCGACTTACAATAGTCATTAGTGTCATTACCAAAAGCTTCAATCACATTAACATTGCTTGTTGTAGCACTATTAGTGAAGCCATTGTTGTTGTCCTTAACAAATGGTTTGCCTCTTAAATAAAAAGGTTTTTTCATTGATTTATGAGTGTTTCAAAGTGTCGCTTGTTTGATGAATGTTGTTGGTGAGGAATGTTTGGCCTAAAATTACGATTGTAGAAGGAGTATTCCAATCGGTAAAATGAATATTTCAATGTTGATAAGATGAATCTATTGACAGTTGGTCCTTGGAGAGAGAGAGAGAGATAATATTGACTTTTGGGTAAGGAGTAACTATTTCTCAATTTAGCATAATAACTATTACTCATGAATGGCTACCTATTCAAGATAATGAAAATGTAACTATTAGCTATGATTTTTTTTTTTTTTTTTTTGAGAAAGAAGACCATTTATTCAATCAAACATCAACAAAAACTTCTGTCCATCAATACAAAATTGGAAGCATCACTATGGATGTCTTCAACCCACATCCGTGGGACATGGCACTGCCTGGCTAATTTAGCTAATTTATCAGCTACATTGTTCCCATTACGTTTTACATGTGAGAATGTAACAGCTTGGAAACTAGATGCCAGGTGCCGAGAGTCCTCAATCAGATGGCCAAAGGAGGCCAAATAGTCTTCATCTGACTTGAGGTAGTTTATAATGGTTTTAGAGTCACCTTTAAATATCACGGCTTGAAGATTGAAATCCTTTGCAAACAGAGTTGCCCTTCTACATGCTAGAGCCTCAACGTGTTCAATAGATGGGGGTAAAGCAATGTGTTCTGACATAGCCCCAATGACTTGACCTTCATGGTCTCTGATGACTACCCCTATACCTGTAGCTCCTAGCTCTTGAAATTTGGTACCATCAAAATTAACTTTACACCGGGAATTAGGAGGTGGGCACCAATGGACCGGCGTTGAAGGTTGATGTGAGACCATGGGAATGTCTTGGGCCTGATGAAACTCATTAAGGCGCTCTAATGCATTAGCATGGATCTGTGGTCTTAGTAACGAGGGTGAGCCAGTCCGGGTCGCATTCCTTTTGTACCAAATACTCCAAGCAATGACTACAAATCTCTCAACCAAATGATGGTCGTGCTTGTTAAGGATTCCCATAAACAGAAAAGACACAAAACATTCAGCTATGTGAGGTTTACATAAATCTTTCTGCCACCAAATTTCCTTAACCAAATAGCAATCCCAAAGAGCATGTATAACATCTTCAGGGTGATCATGGCAGTGATTATAATTGGCATTGGTGACAAGTTTCCTGCGACAGAGATTCTTCTTTGTTGGTAATGATTCAGAGCAAGCTCTCCAAAGGAAATGCTTAATCTTATTTGGAATATTAAGCATCCAAATGGTGGACCAGAATTTCTTGTGGACCGATGAGCTTGATGGAATAGGTTGATTATTGCTTGCTGACTTTGCTAGGAGTTTATAAGCTGATTTCGTGGAGTATCTGCCATTTTTTGTTTCCTTCCGTATTTTGACATCAACCGATTGGCGAGAGCTTAAAGGGATGCTAAGAATCTCCCTAGCCTCAAATGGTAAGAATTCTCCTCTGACCTATCTTCATCCCAGCTTGCCCCATTTTTAGTCATTAAACCACATACCTTGGCGTTCATTGGAAAGGACTTTTGAGGAGAAATGACTTTGCTGGAATACAAACTAGGCAACCACTTATCTCCTCTAATCAGAACGTTACTTCCATCTCTAATTTGCCATGAAGAACCCAAGTCAATTACACGTCGTGCCTTAAGTATGCTCTGCCACGCATAAGATCCCGTGGTTTTGACCCCCTCATCCATGATTGAGCAAGATGGGAAAAACCTGGCTTTAAACACCTTGTAGAATAAAGAATTAGTATTGTGAATCAACCTCCATACCTGCTTCCCAAGTAGTGCAAGGTTAAAATTTTCAATCTCATGAAATCCCAAGCTGCTCTGACATTTAGGAAGGCAAAGCTTATTCCAGGCCATCCAGTGGGTTTTGCATTGATCCCCACTATATCCCCACCAAAACTTCCGTATGAGCGACTCAATATCTTTGCACAAACTCTTTGGTAACTTAAAGTAGTTCATAGTGAAGGTGGGCATGGCTTGTAAGACTAATTTGATCAAAACCTTTCTGCCTGCCTGTGAGAGTAGTTTTTCTTTCCATCCCTGAATTTTCTGCCAAACCCTTTCTCGGATATAATTGAAGCTTTGTTTCTTGCCCCTTCCCACGAAGGATGGTAGTCCTAAATATTTTTCTATTTGATGCGAATCAGTCACCCCCAATCTGTGTTTTATGGAATTTCGGACTTGCTGCCCTGTGTTGGTGCTAAAAAAGAGTTGAGTTTTTTGACGATTGATTCGCTGCCCTGAAGCCCTTTCATACTTATCCAACAATTCCAAAATAGAGGAGCATTCATGGTTGTTTGCTTTACAAAACAACAGGCTGTCATCTGTGAAGAACAAGTGGGTCACCTTGGGTCCCTCTCGACATAAGGAGACACCGGTGATTGCTCCATTATTCGTAGCTTGTTGTATGAGAGAATGAAGTCCTTTTGCGCACAAAAGGAAAAGATAAGGTGACAACGGGTCCCCTTGACGAAGACCTCGCTGAGGGTGGATTAGGCCATGGGGAACCTCATTAATCAAAATTGAAAAAGAGACAGTACTGATACAAGATGTAATCAAATCAATCCATCTCCTATCGAAGCCTAATTTGTCCATCAATTTTTCCAAAAATTTCCAATCAACCTGATCATAACCCTTGCTCATGTCGAGTTTTAAAGCCATATACCCTATTTTACCTGTCCTTTTGTGCTTCAGATGGTGTAAGGTTTCAAAGGCTATCAATATGTTATTTGTGATGAGGCGGTTGGATAAGAATGCGCTTTGGGATTCAGATACTAATTTTGGGAGACATTTCTTTAGGCGATTGGCTATGGTTTTTGATATGAGTTTATAGATGACGTTACAAAGGCTTATAGGTCGAAAGTCTTTGGCTGTTTCTGGGAATTTGATTTTGGGGATACGGTTGATAAAGGTATGGTTTATATTTGGTGGAATTGTTCCTGAGTTTAGGACAGACAAGGTAGCTGAGAGCACATTAGGACCAACAGTATTCCAATAATGTTTAAAGAATATAGGGGGCATACCATCTGAGCTTGGTGCTGAAATGGACTTCATTTGTTTCAAAGCTACCTCCACCTCCTTTGCAATGAAAACCTTAGTCAGCTCCGAGTTCATCTATGGTGTGACTTTTCTATCAATCCCCTGAAGGATGGTGTCAAAATTGGAGGGAGCACATCCATTTCATTTATATTTGAAAGAGCCAAAATTGTTCATTTATTTTACATCCATTTCATTTATATTTGGAAGAGCCAAAATTGTTCATTTATTTTACCTTGAATTAAGTTAAACAAGTCAGATCAAGTTAAACCTAAAATTGAATATATTTAATAAAATTTAATCATTAGTAAATACTTTTACACTAAAACTTAAACAATATATTAAATAAAATAAAGAGAGGCATACGTTTTTTTTATTTATTATTTAATATAAAGTAATCATGCTTTACATAATATTCCACATATTTACTATTTTTGATTAATTCATTGCAATAATTAAGGCTATTGCATTCTATTTATAATAGTTTTTTTTTTTAGAAACAAAACACACGCAAGAGAGAGGGAAAGAAATTTTACAATATATTATACCATGTAATATTTTTCAATAATTGTGATCAAAAGTTAAGAAGATAACCTTTAACCTCAGCTATTAGATTTTTTTTTTAAAAAGTTTCAAAATAAAAAATATAGGAAATATAAAAGAAGAAGAAGAAGAAGAAGAAGAAGAGAGCTTCCATTTTATTTTCCAAAAAACCTTTTATTTATTTTTAGTTTACCATAATACCCATCCCATCAGAGTCTTTTTGGTGGGGTTTACGATTCCAGTATTCCACAAACTTATCTATGAGCTCTATTATATAAACCCACCCCTTGAGCCCTAGAATTTCCATCTCAGTCCGTCTCGTTTTCAATTTTCGCACACCAATTTCTCGAGAAACAAACGCGAAGCTATAGAGAGAGAGAGAGAGAGAGAGAGAGAGAGAGAGAGAGAACAACCAAAGTGAAGATGTCTGATTACGAAGGAAGGTACGAAGGAAACGGCGAGGACGCCGACAATTATGGCGGTGGCTCCTCTCCTCAACCTCGTGGTAGCAGCCATGGTGGTCCTGAAGATCACAGCGACACCAAGTCTCAGGTATAAATCAATATTCCATCGAGTTTGGTTTTTAATTCATGTGTATGAGATCGATTCGAAGAGTTAGCTAGTTCTTCGGTGAAAGATCTTGAATCGTTAGGTATTTTTAAGGGTAAGGTTAATTTGGAGTTCAATTTAGGGTTTCTGAATGGAAGAGATTGATTTAGGGTTTTTGCTGGATTTGAAATTGTTCTCTTCGTCTTGATGATGAATTATTCATTTGCTCCTTTGACTTGTAATAGAAGGTAGGATTTTGTGGTTCAAGATGAATTTAGGGTTTTATTTTTAAGTATAAGAGAGCCATGGCACATTGATTTCAATTGGAATAATTTTCTAAATATATAGTGGATATGATTTTTTTTTTTTGGTAATGAGTTTTATGGGTTTTGTTACTTATATGATCTTCAGAGGGGTCTAAAGTGTATTATAGGCTTCTTTTTTTATCAGTTTGTTTTTCAACTACAAAAAACTTTGCATTTTGAATCTATTGTATTGTTGTAATTTTTCTATTCGTTCTTTCGAAATTGAAAGATTGGGGACATGTGTGATGATTTAGGGGTTTAGTTTTGTTTATTGTTAATGTTTTAATTGCTGCAAGTTAGAATTTCTCTACATTTTGTTTAAATTGTGGGCTTCAGTGCTTGCTTGTTCATTTTCCTTTTGGATACAAGTACAGCATACCCTTCTGATCATCTACAGTATCTTGAAGCAGTTACCGTGTTACGTAACTATTTATTCTATGCATGTCGAGATATGCTTGAGAGTACCTTTTAATGCATGGACTTAAGGCGTAGTTTCCACATTTTGGGTTAATATTTATTGTTTCCCTCAAGGTTTTGTACTAATTATTGGATCTATAAATACTCTTAATTGCACTTGTTCTACATTCTTCTTTTGCTTGTTAACATTTTTTTGTTGGAAATGGGAATTGCTAATGAAACTGATTGCTTGCAGCATGGTTCTCGTGATTATGAAAGAGAGTCTTCCAAAAGCAGGGAGAAGGATAGAGAAAAAGGGCGCGATAAGGAGAGGGACAGGGATAGAGATCGGGACCGTGATCGGGAGAGGGATAGAGACAAGGATAGGGAGAGAAGCAAGGACAGGGATAGAGATAGGGAAAGGGATAGAGACCGGGACCGGGACCGGGACCGTCATCATAGAGATCGCCACAGGGATCGGGATCGTAGTGAAAGAAGGGAACGTGGCCGGGATAGAGATGATGATGATTATTATCGAGGTGGCCGGGACTATGACAGGTAATATACAAAATGATGCATTTGTGCTATATTTTTCTTATGCCTGCTAGGAGTTGAGGCTGTAATTCACTTGTGGATTGTGGTACTAAGGTAGTCAAAGGTGAAGGGTGACCTTAAGGCATCTAGGCCTTGTATCACCTGAGGTGTGAGGCGGAAAAAAAGGTGCTAGCCTGAGAAAAGCAAGGCACTAAATTCTAAAAATATTTGTTACGTATAGAACTTATGGTTAAACCATATGTACCTAGTGTATTGAAATATGATAATGAATTGTTTTTAAATGTGTTGCATGAAGAAATTAGGTCAATCAAATGATTTCAAAATAGAATTAAAATGGTTTAGGCTCTATAAGTTCTTCTAACAATGGGTTTTACAACAAGCTTCTACTATAAATTCATTAATTTAATAATGAGTTTTACAACAAACTTTTGTAAATTAGTTTATCTAACAATAACTTCTATAACATGTTCTTTTATTAAATTAATAATCTAATCATAGATTAAAACATTAAATTAAAAAATAGTAATAGAAATTGAGGATCTAGCATTAGCGCCTTTTCATTGCTTAAGGCGGTTGCCTTGTTCGCCTAGGCTCTAAAGGCGAGCACCTCACCTCACCCGGGCTCCTAGGCAAGTGCCTAGCTCGCTTTTGATTACAATGTGTGGTATATTGGAAATCCTTGATAGTTGATTCTACATCCCTATAAATTAGCGAACAAGATTGAGTGGCTCTGGTGCTCAATCTTGTGCGTTCGGATATTTTCAAAGTGTGTTTGGGACTTTTGGTTCTTTAGTTGATGGTTATTTATTGCTTGATTTTATTTACAGACGAAGGGATTTTGATAGAGACAGAGAGGAGAGGAGCAAGCGGAAGTCTCGCTCTCGTTCAAAGGGTAGATCAGAGCACAGATCAAGGTCACGTTCTCGGTCACGGTCAAAGAGGTAGGTTATGTGTGATATTAAGTAGTCAATCTGAGATAAAACTGGCTTTCTTTAAACCAGTGTCATGATATTTGTTGACTTTATTTTCTGAAACTAATGTCTACTTTTGAGTTTTTATTTTTTATTTTTTTAATTGAGTTAATTATTGAACTTTTGCCAATGGGTTTCTCTTTTTTAAAATTGGTATTTATTTATGGCAGTTTATCCAAGCCATTCTATCATTATTTTGCTATATAGGTCATGTTGAGACCTATTATAATCAGTTGTGTCAACCTTCTATTAGTAGGAGCCTTGTAGTACTAGTGGTGACATTTTAATCTCTGGTTGACATTTGTATTTTAAAAGAGCTTGGCCAACTTGTTGTGTAACATTAGCTGGTAGTTTCTGAGTTTTTTGAATGCATCCAATGTATTAAAAATACATTATTCTGTTTGATTTGTCATTTGTAGAGTTTATTTTTTAGGGTTTGATATTTCTGTATCGTTTATTTTTTGTGAGCGTAAATGCACACTAAACCATGGTCGCTATGGGCACTATCTTTGGTTGTAGAATACTAATGAATGGCCAAAGTCCTGACCATTGTGTAGAACCTTGTCCAGGTGTAAGGTACACAAAATGTTAGGTATGCTGTTTGTTGTTTCAGGCTCTTCTTTTACAAGTACAGCATACCCTTCTGATCATCTACAGTATCTTGAAGCAGTTACCGTGTTACGTAACTATTTATTCTATGCATGTCGAGATATGCTTGAGAGTACCTTTTAATGCATGGACTTAAGGCGTAGTTTCCACATTTTGGGTTAATATTTATTGTTTCCCTCAAGGTTTTGTACTAATTATTGGATCTATAAATACTCTTAATTGCACTTGTTCTACATTCTTCTTTTGCTTGTTAACATTTTTTTGTTGGAAATGGGAATTGCTAATGAAACTGATTGCTTGCAGCATGGTTCTCGTGATTATGAAAGAGAGTCTTCCAAAAGCAGGGAGAAGGATAGAGAAAAAGGGCGCGATAAGGAGAGGGACAGGGATAGAGATCGGGACCGTGATCGGGAGAGGGATAGAGACAAGGATAGGGAGAGAAGCAAGGACAGGGATAGAGATAGGGAAAGGGATAGAGACCGGGACCGGGACCGGGACCGTCATCATAGAGATCGCCACAGGGATCGGGATCGTAGTGAAAGAAGGGAACGTGGCCGGGATAGAGATGATGATGATTATTATCGAGGTGGCCGGGACTATGACAGGTAATATACAAAATGATGCATTTGTGCTATATTTTTCTTATGCCTGCTAGGAGTTGAGGCTGTAATTCACTTGTGGATTGTGGTACTAAGGTAGTCAAAGGTGAAGGGTGACCTTAAGGCATCTAGGCCTTGTATCACCTGAGGTGTGAGGCGGAAAAAAAGGTGCTAGCCTGAGAAAAGCAAGGCACTAAATTCTAAAAATATTTGTTACGTATAGAACTTATGGTTAAACCATATGTACCTAGTGTATTGAAATATGATAATGAATTGTTTTTAAATGTGTTGCATGAAGAAATTAGGTCAATCAAATGATTTCAAAATAGAATTAAAATGGTTTAGGCTCTATAAGTTCTTCTAACAATGGGTTTTACAACAAGCTTCTACTATAAATTCATTAATTTAATAATGAGTTTTACAACAAACTTTTGTAAATTAGTTTATCTAACAATAACTTCTATAACATGTTCTTTTATTAAATTAATAATCTAATCATAGATTAAAACATTAAATTAAAAAATAGTAATAGAAATTGAGGATCTAGCATTAGCGCCTTTTCATTGCTTAAGGCGGTTGCCTTGTTCGCCTAGGCTCTAAAGGCGAGCACCTCACCTCACCCGGGCTCCTAGGCAAGTGCCTAGCTCGCTTTTGATTACAATGTGTGGTATATTGGAAATCCTTGATAGTTGATTCTACATCCATATAAATTAGCGAACAAGATTGAGTGGCTCTGGTGCTCAATCTTGTGCGTTCGGATATTTTCAAAGTGTGTTTGGGACTTTTGGTTCTTTAGTTGATGGTTATTTATTGCTTGATTTTATTTACAGACGAAGGGATTTTGATAGAGACAGAGAGGAGAGGAGCAAGCGGAAGTCTCGCTCTCGTTCAAAGGGTAGATCAGAGCATAGATCAAGGTCACGGTCTCGGTCACGGTCAAAGAGGTAGGTTATGTGTGATATTAAGTAGTCAATCTGAGATAAAACTGGCTTTCTTTAAACCAGTGTCATGATATTTGTTGACTTTATTTTCTGAAACTAATGTCTACTTTTGAGTTTTTATTTTTTATTTTTTTAATTGAGTTAATTATTGAACTTTTGCCAATGGGTTTCTCTTTTTTAAAATTGGTATTTATTTATGGCAGTTTATCCAAGCCATTCTATCATTATTTTGCTATATAGGTCATGTTGAGACCTATTATAATCAGTTGTGTCAACCTTCTATTAGTAGGAGCCTTGTAGTACTAGTGGTGACATTTTAATCTCTGGTTGACATTTGTATTTTAAAAGAGCTTGGCCAACTTGTTGTGTAACATTAGCTGGTAGTTTCTGAGTTTTTTGAATGCATCCAATGTATTAAAAATACATTATTCTGTTTGATTTGTCATTTGTAGAGTTTATTTTTTAGGGTTTGATATTTCTGTATCGTTTATTTTTTGTGAGCGTAAATGCACACTAAACCATGGTCGCTATGGGCACTATCTTTGGTTGTAGAATACTAATGAATGGCCAAAGTCCTGACCATTGTGTAGAACCTTGTCCAGGTGTAAGGTACACAAAATGTTAGGTATGCTGTTTGTTGTTTCAGGCTCTTCTTTAATGTGTGCCTTTTTTTTTTTTTTTTTAATTACAACAAGTGGTGGAGGGGGATTCAAACCAATTTCTTCCCATGGGGCTACTGGGTACTGCCACTGAGCCGCAAAGATCTTGACTTATGTGTGCCTCTGTTTGTTTGAATGTATTTGGTTTATTAGGTGATGTTACCATTATCATTTGTAGTTTAGTTTGTGATGTTTCTCTAAGTCTGATGCATTGATCTAGTGCTTAAATGAATTTGACATGTGTATATTGGTTATGTTCTTGGTATGCTGACAGTATTTATTTGCAGCAAAAGGATTAGTGGTTTTGATATGGCGCCTCCTGCTTCTGCATTGTTATCTGGTGCAGCTGCTGTAACAGGTAAATATACCCTCTTATGTAATTAAGATTGTTATAATCTTCTTAACTGCCTTCTTTTTCTTTTTTGGATATAGTGTGGAAAGTTCGTATCAAATTACATGGTGTCATTTGGTAAGCTATATTTTGCTCTTTCATTTGCACATATAGCTTTTCAAAGCTGTGGTCTATGGAAGGACTGTACTTTTTTGTTTTTTAATTGGTGACATAATTCTGGAATCGGAACTGAGAGATGTTTCTGGTTTTTTGTTGTGTTTGGTGTTTGTTTTTTTTGTTTCTATGTCTTGTCTTTTGTTGTAAGAAGGCAATGTTGGGCTACTTGCCCCACTGTGCTGACAATGGGCGTGAGCCGACTTCTGTAGCTTTTATGTACAAGGAGGAAACAATGCACCGGTTTGATGGGTCTTGTTCGTCTTCAACCGGGAACTATTGCCTGTTTTGGTAGTCTTACAAATATTACCTCCAGAACTTGTATATAATGTATTCCTTTCATCTCCTTTGATAAACATTATTGAAAGAGGTTAGGTTGTACTTAATTTAATGGGGAGAGTACTCTTGATAAGAGTCATTTTGCAACGTATAAATGTAAGAGGTTGTATTATTATTGTTTTCTGAGTAGCAGTATAATTTCTTTTGCAGGTCAGATTGCAGGGGCTACTCCGACTCTTCCCGGAATGTTTCCAAACATGTTTCCTATAGCAACTGGTCAGGTATACCCCCTCCCCTCTCTCTCTCTCTCTCTCTCTCACACACACACACACACACACACACACGTGTAAAAGATATTCATGAGGATGCTTTAATTTTTATTAATAATGTCTTTTGTTGGAAAGCAGCAATTTGGAGCTCTTCCTGTTATGCCAGTTCAGGCAATGACTCAACAGGTTTGTTAGCACTTATGCAGTAAATGCTTTTCTTTCTTTTAAAAATATTTTAACCTCAAAATTTGGCTCATAATATCATCTAATATGATTTGGTTTTAGGCCACAAGGCATGCTCGGCGAGTGTATGTTGGTGGGCTTCCTCCTACAGCAAATGAACAGGTTTGCCCACCTCTTTGATTGTCATTGTTCCTATCATCTATAATTCATCACTCATAATCCCTTCCCTGTCCTCTCCTACTTTTCACCGCCAGTGACAACATTCACCTAGTTTTCATTTATAAAGATTTTGCTTACCCAATAGAAATGACATAACTTTTTCTACTGCAGTCTGTTGCAACATTTTTCAGTCATGTTATGGCTGCAATTGGAGGAAACACTGCTGGTCCAGGTATGTCATTGTACGATTGATCTCAATTTGCATACATTGCCTGCTTTTTTATTGGATTATTTTTTTGATTCTCTCTCTCTTGTACAGGAGATGCTGTTGTCAATGTTTACATAAACCATGAAAAGAAGTTCGCTTTCGTGGAGATGAGATCTGTTGAGGAGGCTAGTAATGCAATGGCTTTGGATGGGATTATATTTGAGGTATTTCATTTTAACTTTGTTCAACGTCAAATCAGGATTAATATCTGTGTACTACTACCTATTACGGGCGAAGTTAATTTATTTTATGATATTGACTTCTTTAATTCATTCTCTTTACTCCAGGGTGCTCCTGTTAAGGTGAGGAGACCTAGTGACTACAACCCATCTCTTGCTGCAACACTTGGTCCAAGTCAGCCCAATCCCAATCTGAACCTTGCAGCTGTAGGGTTAACGCCAGGATCTGCAGGTGGGCTTGAGGGTCCTGATCGCATATTTGTGGGTGGGCTTCCCTATTACTTCACAGAAACACAGATCAGGGAGTTGTTAGAGACTTTTGGGCCACTTCGGGGTTTTGATCTTGTGAAAGACAGAGAAACGGGAAATTCAAAAGGCTATGCATTTTGTGTTTACCAAGATCTTTCAGTTACGGACATAGCTTGTGCAGCTCTGAATGGAATTAAGATGGGTGATAAAACTCTTACTGTTAGACGTGCTAACCAGGGTGCTAATCAACCTAAACCCGAGCAAGAGAATGTATTGTTGCATGCACAGCAGCAGATTGCATTGCAGGTGAAATCTAAATCTTATTTGTCAATTTGGTTTTTCTCAGTGCGTACATGCATTCATTTAGCAACTAATTACTAATTTGTTGTGTTTGTATTTCTGTAATATTTTATGTTAATTTGAAGTTCTAATTTTGGATCTTGGTTATAGGTTCATCCACTAATTCTCTTGGTTTTGCAGAAGCTCATGTTACAACCAGCCGCTGCAGTGGCCACCAAGGTTGTGTGTCTAACTCAGGCGGTTTCTCCCGATGAACTCAAAGATGATGATGATTATCAAGACATTTTGGAAGACATGAGAGAGGAATGCGGAAAATTTGGTAAAACCTTGTTCTAATTCGTGATTATGTATTGGCAGGCTTTGTTTTAAATTTAATCAATTTCACCTGTTAAGGTTCTTTGCATGTACATATATTGATTTTCTTTGTGGTATATCTTTCTGTTTTACAGCTTTTTTGTAGTCCCACATTCTGCTTTAAAGAATCAGGCCTAATATACACAGACAGAAGCCTCCATAACCTTCTTTCTTTGTTCACCTCATGATGTTCCTTTGTATATTTTGATAAATTTTATGCATTTTGAATTTTTAATGTGATTTGCAGGTACACTGGTAAATATCATCATCCCACGCCCACAACCTAATGATGAACCATCACCTGGAGTCGGGAAGGTTTGTTCAGTTTCCTGCCTACATTTTCGGATTTTCCTTCTTCCTGTAGTTGAATCTTTACAATGGGATAAGAAATCTATTGTTATTTGGAGTCCTAGATGTCATGAAGTATTGCTACTTTTTTTTTCTTTCTATTTATCAAATTTTTAGATCAGGTAGAAATATATTTATATAAACTTCATATTTGATTGTGTAAGTTTGTAAATAGTTTAATGAGATATCAAAGTATTGTTTGTAATTTATTGATAATGTAAATAGTCTATTTCGTTGTAGAAATTATATATAAATTTTAACAGTACAAGGTTGGTGAATCTTTGTAAGTTTATAAAAAATCATTCTATCTAAATAACTCAAATAATATAATTTCAACTATAATTTATTTATAGATTATTAGCATAAATTTGTGAAGTAATCAAAATTTTTTAGTTGGGCCCATGTTAGTTTGATTAGTTTAGTATCCCATAGTTTTCGGTACCTTATTTGCCAAAAGTGAGACAAAATAATAAAAAATAGCTTATTTTCAAAAAAGCTGGTCATGTTGGATTTTTATTTATAATTACTTGTTATAGTGAGAGTGTTTCTCTTTTTGGGAAAATGATAGCAAAAGCTAAAATTTAATCAATGGATCTTAATTTTAATCCTGTGTCCCCTTTCTGTAGTTAGAGGAAGTGCCATTGAGCTTGAGCTCATTGGCATTTGTCCCATACCTATATTGTAACTTGTTTAGTTAATTTGCTTGAATTCAAGATTGCTGAATACTGATCTCTATTTGTATCAGGTGTTTTTGGAGTATGCAGACATTGAGGGTTCTACAAAAGCTCGTACTGGGTTGAATGGAAGAAAATTTGGTGGGAATTCAGTAGTGGCCGTCTATTATTCAGAGAATAAGTTTGCCCAGGGGGACTACGAAGGCTAGTTATTGTCTTGTATTTTAGTTAATGTTACATTGATATGTTCAATATTTGCTGAGGTATTCAGTTTAGATGGTTGAAAAATGTACTTAGTACACAGCCTCTTGTTGATTTAGTGGAGTCGACAAATTAGATCTGCTATTGAATTAAGTCAATGAGCTTGTGTTGTCCATGTTAATTGGTACAAATAGCAAAATGCAGTTTGGATTGATACTTGTTGCAGTTGTCTTCCTTGATGGGATTTCTCTCTTTGAGCAGCAATGCATTTAGCTGTCTTAAATTGAAAACTAGAGGAATTTCACGAAAATATTCCAAATTTGACATTCCATATTCTTACAGATTTTACTATAATATTTCATTAATCTGTATACCCCCTCCCCTCTCTCTCTCTCTCTCTCTCTCACACACACACACACACACACACACACGTGTAAAAGATATTCATGAGGATGCTTTAATTTTTATTAATAATGTCTTTTGTTGGAAAGCAGCAATTTGGAGCTCTTCCTGTTATGCCAGTTCAGGCAATGACTCAACAGGTTTGTTAGCACTTATGCAGTAAATGCTTTTCTTTCTTTTAAAAATATTTTAACCTCAAAATTTGGCTCATAATATCATCTAATATGATTTGGTTTTAGGCCACAAGGCATGCTCGGCGAGTGTATGTTGGTGGGCTTCCTCCTACAGCAAATGAACAGGTTTGCCCACCTCTTTGATTGTCATTGTTCCTATCATCTATAATTCATCACTCATAATCCCTTCCCTGTCCTCTCCTACTTTTCACCGCCAGTGACAACATTCACCTAGTTTTCATTTATAAAGATTTTGCTTACCCAATAGAAATGACATAACTTTTTCTACTGCAGTCTGTTGCAACATTTTTCAGTCATGTTATGGCTGCAATTGGAGGAAACACTGCTGGTCCAGGTATGTCATTGTACGATTGATCTCAATTTGCATACATTGCCTGCTTTTTTATTGGATTATTTTTTTGATTCTCTCTCTCTTGTACAGGAGATGCTGTTGTCAATGTTTACATAAACCATGAAAAGAAGTTCGCTTTCGTGGAGATGAGATCTGTTGAGGAGGCTAGTAATGCAATGGCTTTGGATGGGATTATATTTGAGGTATTTCATTTTAACTTTGTTCAACGTCAAATCAGGATTAATATCTGTGTACTACTACCTATTACGGGCGAAGTTAATTTATTTTATGATATTGACTTCTTTAATTCATTCTCTTTACTCCAGGGTGCTCCTGTTAAGGTGAGGAGACCTAGTGACTACAACCCATCTCTTGCTGCAACACTTGGTCCAAGTCAGCCCAATCCCAATCTGAACCTTGCAGCTGTAGGGTTAACGCCAGGATCTGCAGGTGGGCTTGAGGGTCCTGATCGCATATTTGTGGGTGGGCTTCCCTATTACTTCACAGAAACACAGATCAGGGAGTTGTTAGAGACTTTTGGGCCACTTCGGGGTTTTGATCTTGTGAAAGACAGAGAAACGGGAAATTCAAAAGGCTATGCATTTTGTGTTTACCAAGATCTTTCAGTTACGGACATAGCTTGTGCAGCTCTGAATGGAATTAAGATGGGTGATAAAACTCTTACTGTTAGACGTGCTAACCAGGGTGCTAATCAACCTAAACCCGAGCAAGAGAATGTATTGTTGCATGCACAGCAGCAGATTGCATTGCAGGTGAAATCTAAATCTTATTTGTCAATTTGGTTTTTCTCAGTGCGTACATGCATTCATTTAGCAACTAATTACTAATTTGTTGTGTTTGTATTTCTGTAATATTTTATGTTAATTTGAAGTTCTAATTTTGGATCTTGGTTATAGGTTCATCCACTAATTCTCTTGGTTTTGCAGAAGCTCATGTTACAACCAGCCGCTGCAGTGGCCACCAAGGTTGTGTGTCTAACTCAGGCGGTTTCTCCCGATGAACTCAAAGATGATGATGATTATCAAGACATTTTGGAAGACATGAGAGAGGAATGCGGAAAATTTGGTAAAACCTTGTTCTAATTCGTGATTATGTATTGGCAGGCTTTGTTTTAAATTTAATCAATTTCACCTGTTAAGGTTCTTTGCATGTACATATATTGATTTTCTTTGTGGTATATCTTTCTGTTTTACAGCTTTTTTGTAGTCCCACATTCTGCTTTAAAGAATCAGGCCTAATATACACAGACAGAAGCCTCCATAACCTTCTTTCTTTGTTCACCTCATGATGTTCCTTTGTATATTTTGATAAATTTTATGCATTTTGAATTTTTAATGTGATTTGCAGGTACACTGGTAAATATCATCATCCCACGCCCACAACCTAATGATGAACCATCACCTGGAGTCGGGAAGGTTTGTTCAGTTTCCTGCCTACATTTTCGGATTTTCCTTCTTCCTGTAGTTGAATCTTTACAATGGGATAAGAAATCTATTGTTATTTGGAGTCCTAGATGTCATGAAGTATTGCTACTTTTTTTTTCTTTCTATTTATCAAATTTTTAGATCAGGTAGAAATATATTTATATAAACTTCATATTTGATTGTGTAAGTTTGTAAATAGTTTAATGAGATATCAAAGTATTGTTTGTAATTTATTGATAATGTAAATAGTCTATTTCGTTGTAGAAATTATATATAAATTTTAACAGTACAAGGTTGGTGAATCTTTGTAAGTTTATAAAAAATCATTCTATCTAAATAACTCAAATAATATAATTTCAACTATAATTTATTTATAGATTATTAGCATACATTTGTGAAGTAATCAAAATTTTTTAGTTGGGCCCATGTTAGTTTGATTAGTTTAGTATCCCATAGTTTTCGGTACCTTATTTGCCAAAAGTGAGACAAAATAATAAAAAATAGCTTATTTTCAAAAAAGCTGGTCATGTTGGATTTTTATTTATAATTACTTGTTATAGTGAGAGTGTTTCTCTTTTTGGGAAAATGATAGCAAAAGCTAAAATTTAATCAATGGATCTTAATTTTAATCCTGTGTCCCCTTTCTGTAGGTAGAGGAAGTGCCATTGAGCTTGAGCTCATTGGCATTTGTCCCATACCTATATTGTAACTTGTTTAGTTAATTTGCTTGAATTCAAGATTGCTGAATACTGATCTCTATTCGTATCAGGTGTTTTTGGAGTATGCAGACATTGAGGGTTCTACAAAAGCTCGTACTGGGTTGAATGGAAGAAAATTTGGTGGGAATTCAGTAGTGGCCGTCTATTATTCAGAGAATAAGTTTGCCCAGGGGGACTACGAAGGCTAGTTATTGTCTTGTATTTTAGTTAATGTTACATTGATATGTTCAATATTTGCTGAGGTATTCAGTTTAGATGGTTGAAAAATGTACTTAGTACACAGCCTCTTGTTGATTTAGTGGAGTCGACAAATTAGATCTGCTATTGAATTAAGTCAATGAGCTTGTGTTGTCCATGTTAATTGGTACAAATAGCAAAATGCAGTTTGGATTGATACTTGTTGCAGTTGTCTTCCTTGATGGGATTTCTCTCTTTGAGCAGCAATGCATTTAGCTGTCTTAAATTGAAAACTAGAGGAATTTCACGAAAATATTCCAAATTTGACATTCCATATTCTTACAGATTTTACTATAATATTTCATTAATCGAGTGCTGGTTTGGAATTGCTAGTAATAGTCAGAGTTTAGAAAATGGATTATGATGAGTGTGCATAGCTACTAATAGAGAATCACTAACGTTCAACGTTTTGCAGTATATGTTTTGTTGCAAAATGTTGGTAGAACGTTGAAAATGTTTTTAGTTGATTGTAAAACCCAATAGAGAAAATCATATAATGTTCTTCGCTAGAAATAAATGTAAGACATTTAACTTGTAAGCATCTCTTACCTAATCCACGCGCAGCCTTCCTCTCTTGCCCAAACCCCACCTTCTTCTTATCCCTTGCATCCTTCCCCTCCCACCAGCAGTGCCAGCCTCTCATGGTCTGATTTTTGGGTGGTGGAGTGAATTTGGTTGGATTTGTGCCAATTTAGTAGTTTAATGCTCATATTTGGTGGGTTGAGTTGGGATCTGGTTTTGAAGTTCGGTTTTTTCGGATCTATGTTTATGGTGGTTGTTTATTTTGTTGTGGGGTCTTTTTTTTTTTTTTTTCCCCTCCCAATCTGAATTTTTGGGTGGTCGGTGCTGATTTGTGCAGTTATACTTGCATTTGGTGGGTTCTGATAACTAGGAAAAAGCTTTCATTTTTTGACGAAACAAACACTAAGGCCCTATTTGGTTTTTTTAATTTTAATTTTATTTTTTATCACTTATTACTTCTCACTCAATTTTTGTCACTCATCACTTCTCACTCAATTTTCATCACTCATCACTACTCATTTATCACTCATCACTTAAAATACCCCAATTTTTACTACCCCACCCGTTTGGACACTGTTTTCACTTATCACTTAAATATTTCAACCTTTTTGTGGGACCCATACTTTGATTACCAAGTCTGACCCTTCTGTGAGCCGCATAAAGCATCTCACTGAGCCATTATATGTACCTCTCAAAATGGTTGAAGCTTTTGTTTAATTACTCAGGCACAGATATACATAGAGAATTGTGTCGTACATAGAAAACTAAAGAAGCAAAAAGAGAAAATCTTCAAATTTGAAGAAGTGGGTTTCGAAGAAAAATATGAACAGAAGTAAAATGAAGTGGAAGAAGGAAGAGTGACCCAGAGGTGGTGCAACCTAGTGGCGGCTCGACCTAGTGGTGTGACCCAGCCTTATATCTTCTTGATTTTTATTTTTTTATTTTTTTTTATGGGTCTAAGATTGAGATGATGGTGCTGACGGTGGAAATGGAGAAGAAAAATAGCCCTGTGTCTTCTTGATTTTTTGTGCAGTTGGGGTTGTGTTTGTTTTGGGTTGAGGTTTGTTTTGGAGATTGTTTGAATTGAAAAGTTTGTGGGTATTGTTTGAATTGAAAAGGAAATAAAAGAAGGAAAAAAAAAAAAAAAGATGAAGAAGACCAGACCCAGTGTGAAAGGAAAAAAAAAAGGATCAAAAGTTGTGGTTGTTGCTCTGACCGTGGGTCCCTTAGTGTGTGTTTAATTACGAAAATGCCATTAGAAACTGAGTTTTGGAAATTGAAAACACCTAAAATGTGTTTTCAGTTTCCATAACTCATCACTCAAATATCAGAAAATTGAGTAATGGAAACAAAAATCAAACAGACTTCTCAGCCATGAGACCCACATATTTTTAGTTATAGGTGATGGAAACAGAGTTATAGGCGATGGATACACAAAAACCAAACAGCCAAACAATAATGATTCCAAATTATTTTCAATTATGCAATCAAAAACTGCAAAATAAAAATGTTTAATGAACACTGTAAAATGAAACTGTTTTATAGAAAATATTTTCAACGTAAAGTATTTTTCATCTAAGAGCATTTTACAGCAAATCAGAAACGAAGTGCCAGGCTTTGTATGATTGAAAATGAAAAGTATGGAACCGTGTAAGTCTTAACATTAACCTTTCCTTTAGCCAAATAAAATATTTTCGTCGACATTATGCATTTTTATTGAGATTTTGCATCATTGTAAAGTGTGTTGTTAACTACTTTTCTTGAAACAAAAAAATATAGGGGAGTTTTAAAAATGACTTATTTTTCACTTCCCTTTTCTTGAGGAATATTTTATTGCAAAGCTTTCTTGTTAATCAGGACTCAGAAGCAATGTAAGGATTCCGCACTTAAACGGGTAATACCTGATATAGGGACATGTTGGTGTTTTCAAAAGGGTGTTGATTCTTTGCTCTTTGGTTTTTTTGAGACTCTTCCAAAAAAGTGAGGTGTTTCTTATGGTAGTGTTGTCACTATAGCATCCCAGTTAGATCTGTCCTTGTGGCTAGAGGGTTAAACCTTCCAACATTCAGCCCTTTGTGCAATGCCCCTTTGGAATCAATTGAGCATGTTATGAGAGACTGCCCTTTCACTCGATGGTTTTGGAACTCCTTTCCCTCCCCTATGCAGTCCAACCTTTTCTATGGTTGATCCTAGTTGATTGGCTAAGATTCAATTGCTGTAGTTCCACCCTTTACCTTCTTTGAATTGGGGTATATTATCTTCTCTCGTGGGTTTTGGAGCCTATGGTTACATAAACATAGTAATTTTCAATCAAGTAAGACCAGTAGACCAAATGGAGATCCTTTTTTTTTTTTTTTTTTTTTTTTTTTTTTTTAGAGAATGTAAGAATTTCAACCTATGCGTCCACTCCTGATTTAACTCTTTATCATTAGATCAAGATATGAATCAGTTTTTGGTGTAGGCAGGAATACCACATAGAGATCTAATGTCAAATATTGTGGTTAAAACTCATGCGGTTGCTTTTATTGGGCTTAATGAACACTCTCCATCGGCTCGTGTTCTTATCCAAGTGAAATGGTGGTGCCCATCTTGTAACTCATTTAAGCTTAATTTAGATGGTTCGTCTTTGACAAATCTTGGTCTTATAGAGGGAGAAGTGAAGTGAAGGACTTGTTAGAGATGCTAATGAAGCTTGGGTCGGAGACTCAAGAGGGTATGCTAGAGTTATTGGGATCACTTCAAGTGTAGTGGCAGAATTATTGAGCTCTAAGGGACTACATCAACCTTTGTCTTTCATTAAACTTACCTGTTGTGAAAATAGAACTATATGCTAAGCTGGCTAATGCAAATGATACCATTATGGATGACTGCAGGGAAGGTCTTAAGGCTAATCCTTCTAGTAAAAATCCAGCACTGCTATAGCCTATAGGGAGGTGACCAAATGTGCGGGTGCCGATGCTCTTGCCAAGCATGGGGGCTCATCTTGCTCAAGAATTTGTTATCCTTATGGATCCTCCTATTGATGTTTTCCTTTTGCCCAATTTAGATAATTCTTGTATGTTGTATGAACGCTATGTTCTTGTTGGTCGTTTAGTTGTTTGAATGAATTTATCCTTTGATTACCCAAAAAAAAAAAAAAAAAGAATACCGGGAATTCGTCAAGTCCATTGTACAGTCTTTCACATGATTCTACTCAACAAATTTTGCTAAATGAGGTTGGACAAAAATCGTTGGTTCAGAGACATTAAATGTGATATAAAACTATTATCTCTACCACTGCGGAACAAAAGCTTGGCATAACTAAGGAAAAAAATACTGTAAAAAATCCTGTTCATATGGTCATTGATGGATAAGGTACTGCATGGGGTTGAAAATATTAAAAGCTTGCCCAACGAACTTCGTAGTTCAAGTGGTAATGCATAGGATTGAACATATCAAACTTCTATGTCTAAATAATAACCTATTAATAATATATATATATATATATAAAAGATTAAATTTTAGATAATATGCTTTCTCCTGATCTTGAAATTCTTTTTTATTGTCAACCTCCTTGAACTTCTTGACCACAGTCATATTAAAAGATACAGGGTATAATTTAAACCTATCTAAATGTGCCATCATGTTAGTAAACTAGGTTTACAAAATAGTAACAATAGGAGGAGGGATTTCCTCCATTCAAGTACATTTTCTTCCGCAACAAATTTAGTTTGGTCAACTTAATAAAACCCAACCGGTTTTTGGCAACTTGTGCAACTTGGATGGTTAGTTTTCCCCGGACTAGTTTTTTATTTTTATTTTTAAAAAAAAAAAATTTTGAGGTGAAAAAAAAGGTTAATAAGTTCTACATAATACTGTTTTCTGAATTTGTAGGATAATTAAAAAAAAATTTTATAATGAGGTTGTACTGGACTTTTCAATATAGATAGTTTCAAGTAGCTTCAATCGTAAGCTATGAGATTAGAGTGACTAGTAAGATATGCAACATGCACAAAATGTGATTTTGAAGTTTGAGATACGCTTTTATTCCTAGAATTTTAAGACGTGTAATGCAATAGGATTTTACGTAGCAAATATTTGGGCAAAGATCAATGATGTCCTTTTATTTTATATTTAGGGTTGTTACTTGTGAAACCTTGAGTTTGAATTATATTTGGCTATTTTGCATATTACTGTAGAACCAATTGCTTGAAAAAACCCCTATATCCGGTGTTCTTACACTATTGAGATTTTTGCATTTGCTACATTAACATATAAAAATAGATTTCCATGGTAGCAACATCTATATCTTAAAACACTATTATTTTATTCAACATCCAATTATTTTAATCTCACAAAGAGAACAGATTATGAGATCTAGGATGTATTGTTAAATTAATGATGTAAAAAAGATAAAACAGCTTTTTGGTGATACAAGATTTTTTTTTTCTTTTCTTTACTTAAAAAAAAAATTATTTCCCTTTGATGTGAATGCTTTAGGTAGTTAGTTTTTTACAACTAATATTAATTAATAATTTAGACATGCCTTTTTTTTTTCCTTTCCAATTTTACATAATTATTTCACGATTTTTCAAATTTATTTATATTTATATGTCTATTTTAAAAAAAAAATTATTTAACCATGCAATTCAACTAGTAACTCACTAGTAATCTAATGAACTGGTTATTAGATGGTTTAATCCGGATTTAATAACTATGCCATTATCTAACTTTTAGATAAATACGTTTTCAAAAAAAAAAAACTTTTAGATAAATACAATAATATTTTAAGTTTATGACGTTTGTTCTTTGGTGGTTAATTTTTATCATCATGTAAGGACATCAACTATCTTTTTGTGTAGGCAGAAAATTGAACTTCAAATCTTATATTCAATTAGAGTAAGACTTAGTTACAATATTTAAGTGTTGTTCCTTAGGTTCCCTTTTTAATATTCTGCCATGTGAATTTTTTCTCATGGGATGAAAGTGTATTTTTAATTAAATAGCCACATAGCTAAATTTTAAGAGGAAAATTTAAAAAATAACACCTAAATTACTATTCCTAAGTTTTGTTCATTCAATTAATAATAGACTTTACTAGTGAACTAATTACAACAATTATGCCTTATGTTTCATTTGGAAAACAGATTCCTAGGAAATGGTTTCCCATACTAACAAAACCGGGAACTACTTTCCACAAGTAATGTAATGCAGCACAAGCACACAACATCTTCTAAACCCTAAAAACACAAAACCCTCAAACAAAAAACCACTACTACTGTGCTACATACATTACTCGAACTTGAACTAGCATAGCAAAGCCACCCTCCTCAAACTCTCCCATATCCCCTAAAAAAAAAATGTCCTCTTCCATTCCTCTCCGTCATCTTCGCCACCTCTGCACCACCACCAACACCCCCACCAATTCCGCCGCAATCTCCATTTCCAGAGCGAAATCAAAACTCCGAACCGAGTACGACCCTGACAAAGCCTTGGAAATCTACTCCTCTGTATCCAAACACTACTCCTCCCCCACCTCCTCCCGCTACGCTCAAGACCTCACCGTCCGCCGCCTCGCCAAGTCTCGCCGCTTCGCCGACATCGAGTCCCTCATCGAGTCTCACAAGAATGACCCTAAGATCAAAGAGGAGCCTTACTTGTCAACTTTAATTCGATCCTACGGCCGAGCTGGCATGTTTGACCAGGCCATGAGGACGTTTGACCAAATGGACGAGTTGGGTACTCCGAGATCGGCGGTTTCCTTCAATGCCTTGCTAGCGGCTTGCAATCATTCCAAGATGTTTGATAAAGTCCCTCAACTGTTCGATGAAATGCCTAAGAGATACAGGTTTTCGCCTGATAAGATTTCGTATGGCATTTTGGTTAAGTCCTATTGCGCAGCTGGCTCGCCTGAGAAGGCAGTTGAGATTTTGAAGGAGATGGAGGAGAAGCGGGTGGAGATAACAGCGGTCACGTTTACGACCATAGTGGATGCTTTGTACAGGCAGGGGAAGAGCGAGGAGGCCGAGAAATTGTGGGATGTGATGGTGAAGAAGGGGTGTGAGATTGATGTCGCGGCATATAATGTGAGAATTATGTATGCCCACGGTGGTGACCCGGAGAATGTGAAGGCATTGATCAATGAGATTAGTAATGTGGGGTTGAAACCCGATACGATTAGTTATAATTACTTGATGACTTGTTATTGTAAGAGTGGGATGATGGATGAGGCCAAGAGGGTTTATGAGGGGTTGGAGGAAAATGGGTGTAATCCAAATGCAGCCACATTTAGGACTTTGGTATATTATTTATGTAGGAATGGGGATTATGAGAAGGGGTATAAGGTTTTCAAGGAGAGTGTGAAGGTGCATAAGATTCCCGATTTTGCAACGATGAAGAATTTGGTTGAAGGTTTGGTGGAAAAGAAGAAGATGAAGGAGGCAAAAGGATTGATACGGACGATTAAGAAGAAGTTTCCACCGAATGTTGTTAAGACATGGATAAAGTTTGAGGAGAAACTTGGTTTGGCTTCTGTAGATGCTGGTCCTGATGAGGATGATGAAGAGGCTGCAGCATAAGCATTTGTGCATTATTGTTTTGGTTATTGAGTTGGATTGTGTTTGTAGCTTGATCTATGGCTGCAATGATTCAATTTGATTAATTTTGAGTTTTATGGATATGCTGATTGGCAATTTTAGTTTGTTGATTGGCTCTGGAAATTTAATTCTGTTAAGCTGTTTTGACCTGCGAATAGGTGTAAAAGCTTCAATATAATTAAACATCTAGTGATAGTTTTTGTTCCTCTTTGCTGTGCTAATAATTTGTAATAAGTGTTTTTTTCCCCTTGTTCTTAGGTTGAAGTTCTTTTTTGTCAATGGCAATGAGCTTCACAATGCTCTGTTTGATGTTAGTTGTATATTGTTGTCTCTCTGTCTATACATTCACTCATTTCTTCTCGCTAGTCGTTACTTTTGTTCCTCCAGCTTTGCCAGGTATTGTATGTCTCAAAATCTTGACAAGCTTGTTATGCCATTGTTGCGGCATTAACAAGATCTGTTTAGCATGGTGGGGGAAAGAAGCCACTGTTCACTCTGGTACAAGGCAGTACTCTGTATGATAAAACTTACTGTTAGATGTGCTAACGAGGGTGCTAATCAACCTAAACCCAAGTGAGAGAATGATTGTTGTATGCACAGCAGCAGATTGCATTGCAGGTGAATTGTAATCTGATTTGTCAATTTGATTTTGCTTAGTGTGTAGATGCATTTAATTTAGCAACTAAATTTTGTGTGTATTTATATAATATCTTATTTTAATTGAACTTCTGATTTTGGATCTCAGTTATAGGTTCATTCACTAATTTCCTTGGTTTTGCCGAAGCTCATGTTACAACAAGGTGCAGTGGCCACCAAAAATTGTATCTCTAACTCCGGTGATTTCTACAGATGAACTCATAGATGATGATGATTATCAAGACATCTTGGAAGACATGAGAGAGGAAAGCAGAAAATTTGGTAAAACCTTGATCTAATTGCTGATTATTTTTTGTAGTCTTTGTTTTAAATTTAGTCAATTTCACCTGTTAAGGTTCTTTGCATATATATTGATTTTCTGTGTTACGTCTTTCTGTTTTACAGCTTTTTTGTAGTCCCACATTCTGCTTTAAAGAATCAGGCCTAATTTACGCAAACAGAAGCCTCCATAACCTTCTATCTTTGTTCCCCTAAAAATGTTCCTTTGTCCATTTTGATAGATTTTATGCATTTTGAAGTTTTAATGTGATTTGCAGGTACTCTGGTAAAAATCATCATCCCATGCCCACAACTTAATGATGAACCATCACCTGGAGTTGGGAAGGGTTTGTTTGGTTTCCTGCTTACATTTTGCTTCTTCCTGCTTTTGAATCTTTACTATGGGATAGGAAATCTACTGTTATTTGGAGTCCTAGATGTCATGAAGTGTTCCTACTATAAAAAAAAAAGTTATAAAAAAGAAAAGAAAAGAAAAGTGTTTCTACATTTTTCTTCTTCTATTTACCAAAATTTTAGATCAGGGAGAAACCATGGGCTGTTGTGATCCAGTGTTATGTGAACCTGTCATGTTTGAAATGGAATTGAGTAACATATTTTATCCGGACAATTAAGAAGTTCCCACTGAATGTTATTAATGTATGGAAAGGTTGAGGAGGAACTCGGTTTGACTTCTGTGGATGCTGATCCTGATTAGGATGAAGAGGCTGCAGCATAAGCTTTTGTGGAATTATTGTTTTGGTTATTGAGTTGGATGTGTTTGTAACTTGATCTATAGCTGCAAATGATTCAATTTGATTAATTTTGAGTTTGATGGATGATGCTGATTGGCAATTTTAGTTTGGTGATTGGCTCTGGAAACTTGATTTGAAGCTGTTTTGGGCTGTGAATAGGTGTAAAAGCTTCAATATAATTAAATTTCTAGTGATAGTTTTTCTTCTCCTTTGTTGGGCTTATAATTTATAATACACAATTCTTCTAGCTTGTTTGTTTAGCATGGCTGGGGAAAGAAGCTACTGTTCACTCTGGTACAAGGCAGCACTCTGTTGACATCCTACAATTTGCACAATTGTATCATAGCAGTTAGTTTAGGAAACTGGTTTGAGGTAGTTTTGCTATCCTTTGAATAATGGCAGTGTGTGGCTGTTGGATGGATGTTTGGATATGATTGTGGGTGTTTGTTCGCACACACACCTAAGCAACTTCGAGGCTTGCTTGAGGTTGATAGGACATATGTTGTGAGAAAGGGCTAATGGATCCTGGTTCAACATGAAAAAATTTAGGATTACAATTATTCCACACTTTACCACAGTACTCCTATGTGGCTATCTGTAAGTGGCGGACAAAAAAATGTTTGTGAAAACTATAGGTAGCCCGTAGCCACTAAGTCTACCACATAGGATAGTTGTGGGAAATGGTGTGGTAAAAATTTTGATCCTAGTGTAACTCATTCAGTATGGGTTTGACATGTTGCTAAGTTCCCTGCCATATGGCTTGCCACCCATTTTATTGAGTGGTCTTAATTCAGTGGCTGATGGCTTGGGCGACTTAATGGGTTTTGCACATTGTTGCCAATGGTTAGGAAAATGCTAAATGTAGTACTATTACCTAAAGCTCACAAAATAACGTGTCCATATTATTCAAAAAATAAAAAATAAAAAATAACGTGTCCATAATTATGATTGATATTAACTTTAATTACTGGATTAATGTATGTTTGAATTGTTTTTTAATGCTTCATGACACATCAGTTTGTAAACTTTATATAATAAAATTTTGTAGCATCTCTAACATCAATCTAATAGTTAACTCCTTGTTTTTTTAAAAAAAAAATATTTTTGCATAGTTTTCTTTGAACTTTTTTAAAATTTAGTTTATGTAATTTATAGGGTTATTTTCATGGTTTTAAAAACTAGACTGGATCGACCAGTCTGACTAGTTGAACTAAGAACCAACCACCGGTTCGGTCTAGAAAAACCCTCCAAAATTTGTCAAAAATCGGGTTTGACTAGGAATAGGAGGCAAATTCGGATTTGCCTCCGGTCCGGCTTTTAAAATTATGATTATTTTATCTATTATAGGTTTTTTGGACTATTAATTGACATGGCATGATTTAAGTAAACCATTTATAGAAATTGTATGTGTAGTTGGCATTTAGTGGCTTTGTCATTGATGAGTATAGATAAAATTATGAAATTACATGCAATCTCACACTAGAGATTTAAAATATAGAGATCAAAGTCAAATGACCCTAAACTTAGAAAGTATAATTTACAGTTTTTTCTTTTTGTTAAAAGGTGTGTATTTTTTTTTTCCCCAAAATATAGCTTTCAATTTTCATTATATATATATAGAGAGAGAGAGAGAGAGAGAGAGAGAGAGAGAGAGAGAGAGAGCCCACTCTGCTCAGTCACGACATGAATCACTTAGTCAGCTCAGTAATTGCAAAGCTACATCACCTACTTGGCAAAACCATTTTGCCTACTTAGTTTAACCTCGATAATATTAGTTCATCAAATGAACTATTTAATGTCAACCAACAACAATGATCTCTACATAAGGAGCCAATAAAAACACAAATATAATTATATGACCAAAAATCAACACTAATGGTTACAAGTTGTTATATGTAATTTAATATCACAACAAAACTCAGAAAAATGGTTCCCCATTAATCACTGCTTAAAATATCTTTAAAAGTTAAAAATGAGGAGAAACAAGGTATTACACCTTGATACCTGATTTTATTTATTGTTATTATTATTTGTTGTCTTTGATTGTTATCCAACCAATCATATTATATTCATGAGTATCCTCGTTGATAACATTGACTTTTTTTTTTTTGGGGGAGGGGGGGAGTTTAATAGAATTTTATTATAAAAAAACTTATAAATTGAATTAACAATTAATGTAATCGACATCACTTTAACAACATATTAAATAAATATTGAATTACTTTTTAGTGATTGGTGACGTATTAGTTTGTCACCAATCACTAAAAAAACAATCTTTTTCTATATTAAAAACTACTAAAAAAAAACTTGTTTGCCTTTTGTGGAAAATCAAAAAACTAAATAGTTCTTGTGCAATTTGTTAAAATGGTACACTGTAAAAGGTGAATCACTGAGTTATCATTTTCACATAGACGTATTATTTTTTTTTTATCTATCACTCACAGTCAATCATATCAAACTTGTGGTACAAAAGTTGTATTCCATGAATCTTTGTCACTTTAACAACATATTAAATAAATATTGAATTACTTTTTAGTGATTGGTGACGTATTAGTTTGTCACCAATCACTAAAAAAACACTCTTTTTCTATATTAAAAACTAATAAAAAAAACTTGTTTACTTTTCGTGGGAAATTAAAAAACTAAATAGTTCTTGCGCAATTTGTTAAAATGGTATACTATGAAAGGTGGATCACTGAATTATTATTTTCACATAGATCTATTATTTTTTTTTTATCACTCATAGTCAATCACATCAAACTTGTGATACAAAAGTTGTATTCCATGAATCTTTGTACTTTAAAAAAAAAAAAAAAAAAAAAAAACTACCTCAAAGTATAGTAGAAATTGTGATACAAAAGTTGTATTCCATGAATCTTTGTACTTTAAAAAAAAAAAAAAAAAAAAAAAACTACCTCAAAGTATAGTAGAAACCTAGTAGATAGATGGTCCATAATTTGGTATATATTGTATATAGCCGACGTGATCCAGTAAGCCCAATATTAAATGGGTTCACCACACACTGGCCCAACAGATGACGCACCTCACCTCATGACCAGTGATCACTCCCAGTCCCAGAGAGCGGACCTTGTAGTCGTAGAGGTAGCGCTGCAAAGCCCTTCGCAACTCTTTCAAGGGAGAGAGTCCATATTTCTGTGTCCAACTAAAATAGTCTGAGAGAGAAAGAGAGAGAGCGTGAGGGTTTCACAAAGAGAGTGAGGCTTCTTCTCTAAGCCTAGCAATGACGACTCGAATAGCTCCCGGAGTTGGAGCCAATTTGCTGGGCCAACACTCTGCCGAGAGAAACCAAGACGCCACTGCTTATGTCGGCAATCTCGACCCTCAGGTCCTCCTTTCTCTGGCTCTCTCTCTCTTTCTCCTTTTTATTTATTTACCATCTTTGGAATTTCAGTTTTGCTTTTTTTTTTTGGGGGGTTTGATTGTAGTTAGGGTTTTTAATTTTTGTTGTTGAACTTGGTTTCTTCTGTGTTTGATGTTTGCAGGTGTCGGAGGAGTTACTTTGGGAGTTGTTTGTTCAAGCAGGCCCTGTTGGTATATGTCCACCTCACTTGTTTCTTTTCTTAATTTAGTTTTATAGAAATTATTGACATTGGTTTTGCAACATGCTTTTTGTGTTTTTACTTTTGTTTTGGGAAACCTTGTTTTGTCTGTAAATCTGAAACTCCAGATCATAATTTTTTTTTTTTTTTTTGCTTGTTTTGGTATTGCATCAATTACCAATCTACTTCTCCATGAGCCCCCGTAGCTAAGTGGCAATGTCTGGTCTCCTTTATATGGGAAACCAGTGTTCAAATCCCCCTCCCCTTACTTGTTGTAACAATTGAATTATCAGAGAAAGAGAAACCCAATCCACTTCTTGGTTAGCTTGGGCCTTTAGTGTTACTGTTATTTCGGGCGTTGTGCTTCTTGTTCTATGCCATCCATTAGATGTGAAGCTCCCCATTATTCTAATTTTCTTCAGGAACTTTATTTCGCCCCGCCTGATGGAAAGGGAAGAATAGATTATAAATGAGCCCGTTAAGATTCATTTTTGGGGAAAATGTTATTGATAAGCCTTTTCAATCAAATGGGTGGTGGTATTCTTTGCTGATTATTAGTTTATTCTGTGTTTCTTTTATTTTTGTTACTGTATATATGTATATATATATATATATATTCCTTTAATCTGCTTGTAAGACTGCCCATATATAATCTTTTCCTCTCTTCAATGTCAGTGAATGTATATGTTCCCAAGGATAGAGTGACAAACTTGCATCAAGGATATGGATTCGTGGAGTTCCGAAGTGAAGAAGATGCTGACTATGTAAGTATTGATCACTTACTGTGATCATACTATCTTTAAAAATTTCAAGTTCATGTAAGATTGTATGGGTTAACTGCAAAATTTTACTGTCAGCTTTCTTCATTAGTTCTTTACTTTTGAGTCTTTGACCAATGACTTTGCCCTGTTAACAACCATGCAGGCAATCAAGGTGCTAAACATGATTAAACTTTATGGAAAGCCAATACGTGTGAATAAGGTATTTTTTTTCCTCAACTACTGTTTGAGGGCATTTTTATAATTTGTGTTCTATATAAGTTATGAAGCACTGTTACATTTGAAAGGGTTTACTGTTCTGTTCCATCCTGGCATCTTTGTATCTGTTTTATTTGATTTGATGAACTATTGCTGTGTTTTTGTTTTATTTTTCTTAGGCATCCCAAGATAAAAAAAGCTTGGATGTTGGAGCAAACCTTTTCATTGGGAATCTTGACCCTGTAAGTTAAATTCTATCAGAGTTATGCAATTAACACAAGCTAAGTTACTGATTACAGCTTTGTCTTACATTGATATTCTTCACAGGATGTGGATGAGAAGCTTCTATATGATACTTTCAGTGCATT
Organism: Quercus suber; assembly: GCF_002906115.3. NCBI lineage: Eukaryota > Viridiplantae > Streptophyta > Magnoliopsida > Fagales > Fagaceae > Quercus > Quercus suber. The sequence continues at coordinate 535,039 of NW_027069669.1, read as the reverse complement.
TGGAGTCATTGTTACAAATCCTAAGGTTAAATTTCTGGCTTTTCTTTTGCTTAGTTAAAATATTTTTACCTGTTTCTAAAATTTTCAGAAATTTAGAATGATTTTATGCAAACTAGCTACTCACTAACAAGGCTTTTGGTGTTCTTATAACAATCACAACAACAACAAATTAAAAATTCAGGGTTGGCCACATGTATTCTTCTTATTGTAAAGTTGAAATGGGAAGATAATAAATCTTTCTCCCTTTACAACAAGCAGTTGGGAACCACACTTCATGAAGTGGAGGTCACTAGTTTGAATCTCCCCTTTTTCCCCCCTAGGGTCCAAAACTCACTTATCCACCCCCACCCTAAAAAATATATTAAAAAAATTTCATTCAGCCCTAGAGTTTATATAACCTCGTTTGTGCATATCATTTATTCCTTTGTTTTTATGCAACTGTTGAATGTGCCCTTAGCTTATAGTCATCTATATAATCTCATATGCCTATGCATGGAGGATGCAGTTTTCCTGCAAGTATGTTATCACTTCACTTGTCATTTATGCGACTATTCTCTATTAGTTATTTTTCATAAGGAGATTGTCAGAGTTTTTTAAATTTTAGGTTTATTCATTATTTTACCTTCATAGCTTCATGCATTTTATGAGGTTGTGGGGAAGCTTTGAAAGTATGCTAAATTAGTGTTAGTCTGGTTCATGTGATAGGAAAGGAAACTGAATCTATCAGATATCCTTGATATGGTAAATCCAGAAAAGGGAAAATCAATGGAAGAAGCAGCTATTTTTTGCTAGGCCTTGCTTTCTTCTTTCATGGAAGCAATTCTATAATCTGTAGAAAATTGGAGAACAGTTTCTCTGTCTTTTTAAAGAAAAGAAAAAAGAAGAAGAGTTGCTTTGTCTTCTCTAAGTCATTTTCTTATACATTTGCTTCTTTCACTCCTTGCATCGTCCCAGAAACTGGTTTTGTTAGCTGCTCCTTTGATAGCTTTAGCTATATCGGTATCTTTATTCCCCTATAAATTTTTTGAAAGGCCGTATAGTTACTATTGATGAAATACCATATTAAGTAAAGGTTTTTGGTATACTACAAATAAAATTTTTACTTAAAGTCTACCTTGTCACATTCTAACTTCTGACATAATCATCTATAATTTGGTATATTAGCCTATCCCGTGTGTTCCAAGTTATGGGGTAAGTGGTGTGTCACATTCTGTTCCAGTTCTGGTACCACAATGACCCACGTTCTTGGTGAGTTAGACCATTATCCTCCTGAAGTTAAGTTTAATGGTAATTCGATCATGGAAATCTTAGTGCTACTTGATGAGCATTTTTGTGTGGCCTTCAACTCTCCATGTTGGTTTTTCTTATTTGGGTTTATTTTTGTTTTAGGAGAACTGGATGTGAACCCCTCTTAACTCTTTAGTGGGTTCCGATCTCTTCCTGCCTCTCTTTGCATAGCACAAGGGTTGGGCTCAAACATTTCTACTGAATGCATAATTTTTCTTCTAATGTATGAATTCTACTGATTATAAGTTATAACTCTGACTGTTACATGGATTCTGATCTTTAGCACTTGTCTTTTTCCAGATCATGAGAGACCCCGAGTCAGGAAATTCACGTGGTTTTGGGTTCATTAGCTATGACTCTTTTGAGGCATCTGATGCAGCTATTGAGGTATTTGTACTTTGCTGATATTTTCATATCCTCCAAATCTGTGTGAGAAACATGAGGTTTAATAATACAAGATTTAGATCAATCATTAGTTTGTTATTCAGTCTCCGGTTTATTATCTATTTTTTATATCTAAATTGAGGTCCACTAGGTTATAGCTTGATGCCTAGTCTTACAAGATCAACAATTCGATTGGATCTACATTTAAAAAAAAAATGTTTTTATTAGTCTTCTATGATCTTATTTTAATTACATTGAGAAAGATATTCTAGTTTTGTGACATATACTAAGACATAAGTGACCCATGTCACTAGCATCCTTTTCTTAATTATTTATGAGTTGATTTGGTATTGATCTTCTTCCAGGCAATGAATGGCCAATATCTTTGCAACCGTCAAATTACAGTGTCATATGCATATAAGAAGGATACTAAAGGGGAGCGTCATGGTACTCCAGCAGGTTAGGATTTTTTAAGCTGCTGCTTTTGGTAGGATAAAATTCATGCTGTCATCAAGAACATTGCTTTGTTTACATGCTAAAATTATATTGCAGAGAGAGTTTTGGCTGCAAGCAATCCTACTGCCCAAAAGAGCAGGCCTCACACTTTATTTGCTAGTGGGCCTCCAACACTTTCAAATGTTCCTCAGTCCAATGGAACCATGCCTCCACGCCCCTTTGCAAATGGCACTGTTGCTCCAGGCCCAATTCCTGCATTCCGACCACCACCACCACCTCAAGGTGCAGCATTCCCACCTATGCCAGTAGCTGGACAGCCACCTTGGCAGGTTCAGCCACAGCAACCAGGTCAGACAATCCCACCACCTATGATGCATCAAGTCCAGCAGTTCAGGCCAGCTCCCCCGAATATGCCACCACCCCCTCCACAGGCAGGTCAAGCTCCTCCAAGGCCTCTCCCACCACCAATGGGAATGGGAGGCCAACCACCTATGTGGCGTCCACCACCACCTCCACCCCTACAGCAGCAGCCTGGTAGGCCCCTAATGCCACAGTCATCAATGCCTCCGCCTCCCCCTCCGAACAACCCCAATAACCCTCCAATGCCTTCATCTTAAGTTGAAAGCTTTAGATTATTCTGCAAGGCTCTGTTACTCCATATAAGGTCTTGGATATTTCTTGCTCAATTTATTTGTTCTGAATTAGGAGAATGCAGATTGTAATATGTACCACACTAATTAACAAAACAAGCTCTAATTTTGACTAGGAAGGATATTTATTTTTGGAATATAATCTTTTTTGCATCTTCGGCCAGAAAGAAGTGCAATTACTTTGCTAAAGCATCCCCAATTCTAGGTAATTTTTGCCTGCATCGGCCACTAGTTGGCCTTCATGTTCAAGTCAAGTCAAGTCAAACATTCTGGCGAATTACTAAATTCTGCTTGTACGATTTAGGGACATGGAAACCATTTAGACCCAGGTTGGAAGGGTATGTAAGTATGTTGGTGTAGCAGCTTTGATTAATGCGCACGTGCATTTCACAATTTGGGGAATGGGATAACTCCCTTGATCCTAATAATTATCATCCTTTGTCGTTTACGTGCTTTTTTGGGTCAAGGGAAATTGTTGTTGCACACACGAAAGTGCACACAACGGTACACACAAGGGATGAAATCATGGGTTTAAAACACAATTTTAGTTATAAATTTAATTTGTTGAAATCGTGTCTTGAAAAAAAGATTTCACAATTTAATTAAAATTGTGTTTTGAACTCATCATTTTTCCCATTGCGTGTATAGTTGATTGGTTGTGTGGACTTCCATGTGTGTAATCAACAGCACCCTTTGGGTCAATTTGGACCTAAATTTTTTCCATGTAATTATAAACCCTAAATATAGGACCCTAGGTTTTCACTTTTCAATAAGAGATGGAATAGGGTTATAGGAAGTTGAATAACTTGCCTCTATTTTATGATATTGTGACCATGTTCCAAGACACTTTTTTCATCCTGACGATAATGTATTAAAGAGAATGTCACATCAAAAGGTCTAGTACATGTGTGCAAGTCACTTTGATCTCTTATTAATGTGTGCAAGTTACTTGAAATGAAACTTGAGCTGAAAACCCAATTCAAAGTGAGATGAGACTTTGTGGATTAAGATTCGAGATTTGGAAATGCCTTACTTAAGAAGACTTTTTTTTTGGTCGTCATGCAAGTAACAATAAAAGACGAAAAACTAAAGTGATTACAATTTCTAAGAGACTAAGGGCTTATTTGGTTTAGAAATATCTTAGTTTTTATAACTCAATTTTCAAAACTCATAATTCAAACCCAAAACTAATAACTCTTAACTCAAACCCCACCTTCACTCAAAAACTACAAAACACTTGTTTGGTTTAAAAACTCAATCACATATCTCATTCTAATAACTCAATTTTTTGCCAAAACTGTGGACTCCACCCACTGAAAATCAATTCTTAGTTTTTGAAAACACTCAAATGTTGTTTCTGAATTCCATCACTCAAACTCAAATTTTTGAGTTTTGAGTGATGGAAACAAGTACTCAAAATCAAGCCAAACACAAGATTTTTTGTGGGACTCATATGTTTTGGAAACTTAGTGATGAAAATTGAGTGATATTACTCAAAATCAGTGTGATCCAAAGTCAACTGATTCGAGGTGAACTGGTTTGAAGTGAAACATTTCTAAGCAAACTAATTTGAAGTGTACTGATTCAAAGTAAACTAGTTTGAGGTAAAGTAGATCAAAGTGAGTTGGTTTGAAGCTAACTTATTTGAAGTAAATCAAGTTAGCTCAAATCCTAAATCATAATTCTAACAACAAATTGAGTGAAAGCAAGCATAAATTCAAATCAAAACAGACTAATAAATAAATATGATGTCAAACTTAACTAAACTTGATTAAATAGGATTATAAGACGCAAGGAAAGTACTTACAAACATAAATTCTTCGCAAATCCAAAGAACTATAAGATCTTATAAGAATAAGTACAAATGATTTTAGAATTTATCTCAATAAGTTTTCTTATGTGTTCACGAAATCCTTTTCATGTAGAATGAACCGCTATTTATACTTGAAGTCGTAGTAATTACTTCATGTTTGACTTTTCATGTGTTGTTCCGTCATTGAATTTCACAACCACTTGTCATGTAGCCAATTGGTCTCAATAATCTCTTACAACTTCCTTGAGGCAATTGTTCTCATGTTGGCTCCGTCAATTAGCACATATCATTGTTGTATCTATGTGCTCCTATAATTGCTCGAGGTAACTAATTCTAATCTCTTGTAACTCCTTCTGGAAAACTAAAATAATGCCACTTGTCTGCATTTCAAGCATTTTCTGACTGTAATTTATTTTATTTGGACTACCACATCATCCTTCTTTTTCCAGCTATTCATCCCCTATCATGCAACATGTTTTCTATAAATTGTTATTTTTGGCCCTAACAATATGTATGTAATTTAGATGCTTGTATTTAAGTATTGATCTAAGTAGTGCCACATCAAAAGTACTAGTACATGTATGTCATTCATATGCTTGTATTTAACTACTGATCTATGTGGTGGTCCAATAACTCAATCTAACTACGTTTTTATAAGCTTCTAGCTGGGTCCCTAAGCTACACGAGATGTTTTGCGCAAACACAAGAAAGATTTTAATTAAGTGGCTTGAAATATTATACTTCAACTAGTTCTTTGAACACTGCATAATGAAAAAGGTTGTACATCGCCTCTGTAACTTTCGTCCAACAATTATTTAATGTTTCATTGGTTTTAGTTATTATGTTGTGCAATAAAATTGGACCCATAGTTTACCATCAATTTTCTTGATAACAAATAGTGGCAGGAAAAGATTTGTGGTATTCACTGCTGAGAATCAAGTTATATGTATTATGTATAGAGATAAGAATTTTTATTTATATATTTATTTGAAGCTATTATAGATACTGAGAGAAAAATTCTATACAAAATTATATTCTGACTGATGTTAGATACTTGGATCAGCCTGAGTCAAAATTTAACAGGTTAAAAAAAAATCAGCTTCCTAGGTATGACAAACTGGTATTATGTGTAACGGGGAAATATAAGTATGTAACATTCCTCTCACACGTTAGGCGACACAAAATAAAAATTCACCAACCCAAACCCTTAGAAGGTGCAAGATTACCTTCCAAACCAAATATCGAAAATGGCTTGCAGTTCTGTGAACCTAGAAATCATTCATTGGTGGGGCTCCTGAGAATGTTTGATTATTTGCATGGTGACAAGAATACAGGCAGGCTAGTTGGAAATATCATCAGTTAACAGAACTAACATGTCAAAATTTCATTGGAATGCTGAAGAGCTGTTTCAAATCTAATCAAGAGTATTTAAAAGCGTCTTGTAAATTTGGACCACAACCAACTCAAGGAAGCTACTTTTTCATATAAAGGGTCTCAACCAGCAAATAAGTGGAAACATTACAGCTAGAAGTCCCAGGTGCTCTCAGCATTTAGTTTCGGTATGTGTAATCCCTTTGCCAAATCGAATGATGCGGAGATCTGAAAGGTAAAACAGAGACTTAAATCAAGATTAAATTCACGTACAAGAGATATGATCACATGTAAATTAGCAGTTAAATATATCCACTGACAATGGGACAATGGAGAACATCCTTACAGAAGAAGCAAGTTTACTTGGGAAATATTTGCTAACCAAGCTGATGGAGTTTAAAATTCTTGACAAGAAATCCAAAGAGTTTATAATAATACAATGATAGAAAAATCACAAGAGAAAAAGTTAGAAAATAAAGAACTTTTTTGTTAGGAGTCATTTATTTGATGATACCCTACACAAGTCAAAGAGGTTCATATTCACCCGAGGACCAAAGTAGCTCAAATTGAATAATACAAGCTAAGCAATTTTCCATGACAAAAACAGTAGATTTGTTGTAAAATAGGAAAAATGTATATTCATATCCAAAAGGCACAATTATCTGCTCTAGAAGTTGGCACAAATCATAATTGGAGTTGAAAAATATTTTATACAGATTTCCGTCATGGTTTATCATCCTCATTGATTGATGCCCATAGCTCAAAAGCCAGCGGGTACACACCGATCACTGGTGCTAGATGAGAAACATAGAGACTCAAAGTAGACTTGATCAGATAGCCCCTATTGTCCACTTGTATCTAAAATAAATTGTTTGACATAATTTTGTCATCATAGAGTATGAGTGAATATTCAGTGCTGTGGAACATTTACTAGGAAGTGTTACCCCAAAACTTAGTCACTTAATCCAGATGTTCCATATGTGCACCATGGAATGGACAAGGTAACACAAGTGGTTCCAGAAATACAATAATCAGACTAAACCATTAATCCTAAAAATTCGAACCAACTCAAACCTTCTGGATATGATGCAGGAAAATATGTAGGGGCAGCTAGAAGAATGGGTGAATATCATTGGCCACAAAACAATAGCGCTAAAGCTAGCTGAGGAACAGAAGCAGAACAGCAACCATGGCTCAAGAGGGGACCCAAAAAAAAAAACCCCAATTAACTAAAATTCAAACTTCCTTGGAGCTTGGATCTTGGCATTAAGTTATTTCAAAATTTTGAAGCCAAGAACACCAAAAATATGTAAACTCAACCTATGGCTAGTTATCAGGAATATACATATATAAAGCTTTACAAAGTCCAAGTAATTAAAGGGCCCTTCTGAGAGATAAACATGTTTGCTTAAAAGGAAATGTATTAGGCCATTAAGATAAGATAGGGGATCGAATTCACTAAACTTTGGTTAATGGGGTAGATTGCAAAAAATGATTCCAATTACCAATATGATAATGCTGCAAGGCAGTCTCCACCCAGGGTATCAGCAAGATTTGCATTTAAAGGAGAAGTTTTGATATATGCGACATTTTTTTATTTATAATAAACAATAATAATAATAGAAAAGGCATATCAGACATTTGCATAGAAATCAACAGTCTTGCTCTGATGAACAGTTGTATTCGCCCCTAGTCATTATCATGGACCATCTATAAAATTATTAGTCTCCACAAACTGAAAACTATAGATGGCCTCAGGGATACACTATATTGCCAAACACATATTTTATACATACAAATACATGCACACATATAAAAGCCAAATCCTGTGTTTAGAGTTTCGCATAAACCATTTTGGCAATGTAAATACAATAATAAATACCAAAGAAATGTTTATGACAGCAAGTATGCCACTTGTTTAAGTCAGAAATGAAGAAAACTAATGCTCCAACCTGAAATGCCACATTGTGGGAGAAATGAGTTTTATTGAGCTACATTAATTTATGATTTTATTAATCAACAATCCAAGAGCAAAATTTGTGCACACATGGAGTCATCTGAACTCTAAAGCCCATGGTATAACAAAACAGGATTCCTTCTAGCGCTCTTGCTTATAGTTATAATGCTTAATCAGTCAAGTAAAAGATGAATGCAACCACCAAGTTCTTGTTTTTAAATTTCAAGTAAGGATATTTATTGTGCCTATTGGATATTTTTGTAGCATTCTAATTCATGTTAATAAAGATTGAGTTCATTTAAATTTTGCACCATAATCAGGAAAACTATACGATGAAGTAAACTTGTAGCACCATTAAGAGTCAATACAAACAAAAAGATAAATAATACATGATAATGCCATACCTTGAATCTTAAATTTTCGCTGTACTTGGAATTAGATGACCACTCCAATCCCAAAGCCTTGCTTGACGTCTTATATGAAGCCCCGATCAAATCACCATCAAGAATCCTCTGAGACATAGTGAAGTCCAAAGACTTCTTCCCAAAGTCATAGCATGGCTCCAATGTCATCCCTCCATGTGCATAGCTGTACATCAACTTGCAATCCCCAAAATCAAATGCATAATCAACCGATAGCTTGTTAGCTGAATTGAGCTCAAGCATTCCATTCAAAGAAGTCTGGTTCTCACCCATCATGTGAGTGTAAGTCAACTTTAATGGTTTCTCCAACACCTTCACTTTCTTTTTGAATTGAAACCGAAAATCCTGCACAAGAATCACCCATTCTATTCCTTTTTAGAATCCTCAATTCTCAGTCTTTTGCACAAAGAAATTCGGAATCAGGAAAAACTAAACTAGATGCCTCGGATTTCAAGTTTTGGGTTCTAAAATATTAATATAAAAACTCTTTTTTTTTTTTTAGTTTGCTGAGACCTGTATAAACAACTAGGCAGGCATGCCTCACAGTTTTTTTTTTTTTTCATGGGAAAATACTAGTACACACCCTATTACACACATTTAGAAATGCACTGAAATCGTGACCGATTTCTAACTTGGAATTACACACACCTATTACACACGTTCTTACACACACTTTGAAATTTCTTGAAACACACACTGACCCACTTCAACTTAAGACTTTCCAACTCAAGTCCCTCAAACCGTACTGTCTCTCCAGTTGTTTTACAATGCAAAAGGAGATAAGAAAAAAGTTCTACAAACCCAAAGTTTTCTTTGATAGATAGAGAAGTGAAAAACAGAGTACCTTGTTTGGGAGATCATAGTCTATGGCAAAGGAGCCAGGCTTTTCAACCGAGAGAGAGAGGGAGTCTAAGGTGGGCCAGGTGGTGGCGGAGATATCGTCGGTCAGAGAAGCTCGAAGGTCTACATCTCCGGCGCTCACAACGACGGTGCCGGAGAAGCCTCTGCTCTCGCTGTTGTAATTTTGTCTCAGGGAAACAGACTTAAGCATCATCTCTCTTTTGTTGTGCGATGCAGAGAGAGAAAGAGAGGGACAGAATTGCAAGGAGAGGGTTTTAGGGGGGGTTTTAATGGCAGCCAAACTGCCAAAGCCCAGAGAATTTTTTTTTTTTTTTTTAAATCAAGGGATATGCCAATCATTGTCTTAACTCTTAAAGAAGTATTTTTATTAATTTTTTTTTTATGGAAAAATAAAATAGTAATTTTTTTGTTTTAAGGCATGTTTGGTAGAATGTAGTTATTTTATGGTTATGTTTTTATTACACAGTATAATAATTATTTATGATATTTATTTTTAAAAATATGAAATAGTTATCTCACAAAATGTTGTAACGATTTTTTTTTTTAGAATCTAATAACGATTTTTTAGTAAGTGTAATGATTTATAAAATTAATATATTTTTAAAAAAACAAATTTTTTATATGTACATAACAATTATGGAAAAAAATTATCAAAAAATAATTCATTTCACTCTCAAATTTACAAAAATATTATTATTTAGAAAATATAATTGTACTAGTAAATTTTTTTTTTTTTTTGAGAATGTAGTAAAATATTTCTTATAATATATATTAAGTTTTATTCTAATGTAATAATGTTACAACTCACAATCGAACTTATGAATAGATTTATTTATTCCATTACAACATATTATTATTATTATCAGTAATAAAGATTAGCAATCATGTTGTAATTCCCATTCAAAGTACTAAATGTGCCCTAATAGTTTTTTATATTTCCATAAAAGTGATTAAAATTTTCTTAATAATGTTCTAAGGGACCCGTTAACTAGACTCTTAAATTAAAGCTTAGATTATTTATTTTATGTTATTCTTTTTTATTTTTAAAAATAGCATATAAAAATATATTAAAATTATATGCGACTAAAAGTAAGGTTTTAAAAATAAAACAAAACATCATGCAGCAATGATATTGCCCCCATGGTTCGAAACACTAGGGATCAACGAACCACAATTGGTCCATCAATTGGTTCATCAAAGCCTCCTCTGGCCATAAACATGATGGTCTCCATAGACCCTCACTTGACTTTGAAAAACTAGATCCGAATCCAAACCCAAACCTCACCAACAACAATAACGACCTTTTGAGGATGAGAATGGTGAAGCCAAAGGCAATATCATCAAACAACAATTTGAGGGTAGGGTGAAGCCCAACGAGGAAAGAGGCACACTTAGGTGTTGTGGGGAGTATCAATGGATAGTCCGAGAATGAATTTAAATTGTATTTTTTTTCCCCAAATTACTAGTTCAGCAATTTTGAGGCTTGGTGGGTTTTCAGCCAAAGTGTACTGGTAGTGAGATCAAATCATGGTTTTTTTTTTTTTTTTTTTTTTTTTTGGGATCTTGTTTGGGATGAAGATAGAGCATCATAAAAATTGTCATTTAATACCCCGCGGTTACACATCAGTGAGAAGACTATTGAGGGCCTAATAAAAGCTAAATTGAAGACCTGAGACGTTACCCAAGCTCTCCTTAAACCACAATTTAAGGAGAGCAAAAGCTACTAAAGAAAGCCAATATATATAGACCTACAGAATCCAAGAGAAGGTGCAAATATTCTACTTAGTTTATAACCTTACTACTAAGTTCTCTATATCTCTTAAGTCATATTCACTAACTTTATCATTGAAGACTCCGTAGCTAGCACCACATCGGTGACCACCCTAAGAGGATCTCATTCTTCCTTTTTCTAAACTTCGCAGAGTTCGTGTTGATCCATTTGGACAAACTTACTTACTGACAATTTCCAAATCATCAGATGGTTTGCTGGATCTAGGTTAGGTTAGGTTAGGTTTACTATATCGATTGTAAATATCATTGTTTGACTAGTGGCGGAAGCAAAAATGTAAGTTCTCTCCGTGAATTATTACAACGCAGTCATTGCTTTTAATTTCTTCCTTGAGTGGATCTCGTCTTTTCAGTAAACAATGTTTAGGTGGACCAAATTTTTAGCCAAATTAATACATGCTTATGGAACTAGTCTCTTCAACATGTAACTTGTCTAGCATACAATTCCAAAATAGGCTATTTCCCTGTATAAATTTCAAACAGTATTAGTTGCCAAATAATTTTTAAAAATGTATTATTAATAAAAAATTGATGTATAGCCTTTAATAGTATTATTAATAAAAAAAATTATGTTCGGACTTTAATAATAATTATAACTAAAACAATTTTCTTTTCTTTTTATTTGTTACTTCATGCAAATCAGAATGGTAGACAAGTAGGGGCACTGATGAAGGAAGCTCGTTTTATAGTATCCAAAGTCGCAGAAGAAACTATTAGTTCCCTTGGCACGTTAAATTTTTCATCTTTTCAAAAAGTGAGTACTTTTAAAATATATATATATATATATATATATATTTTAAGAAAGTTTTAACTTGCGCTCTTGATGATATTCTTTATCATCATGCCAAACCAGTAATAAGTTTTTAGTCTTAAATTTCTTATTAAATTATAAGAGACTTTACTAGTTGAGCTAACTGGAATAAAAAAAAAAAAAAACCCTAGAAAAAAAGGTGAAATTAAAAATAAAAATAAAAAATTTGAAAAGGGCAGTTTGAAACTGCTGTATCAAATGGGTCCTTAATTGTTGACTAGAAGGGTTTTCATCAGTTGGGCAAAAAAGGCCATGCGTAAGCCTGATAATTTATTGGTACCAAGATTGAGCCCAATCCCAGGTCGATTGTATGCTTGCTCTTGGGCTGAAAGCCATTCAATTTCAAAACAGAATCTGTAAATGCATCTTTGCTCGAACCCATTCTGACCAAATGGTTTATGGTCCAAACATACAGACAGAAAGTGAACTGGACCTTAGCAGCCTAAGAAGTAACAAGTAGCCTGGCCCATGGTCACTGTCTATGTGCGACACCGCTACAACCTAAAAATAAGTTTTACACTTTCATTGTTTCAAGTTAAGGGGGAAAACTTTCTCAAAAAAAAAAAAAAAAAAAAAAAAAAAAAAGAGTTAAGGGGAAAAAAAGACAAAATAAAGTTTGAGTACAAACTAGTTTGTAGATAATGGTTACAAATTCAATATCCTCAAAATTTTAGCTAAACTAACCCAAAAAAACTTCACTATTTCTAATTTAACTATTTATGTTTTTCAAAGATATATATCAACCTTAACACTACATCACTATTTCAATTAAATATTATTTCCTTCATATTCATATTTTTAACCTCAAAATCAACCATTACCCATCACAACCACACATACCCAATTGGATTTTAATACCAAAATCCACACCTACCTTGCACAACCACACACCCAAGTAACATAACCCAACAAAACCCACATAAAAGCCCAGCAACCCACAAACCCCAACCACAACAACGCCACCACCACCTCCACCTACAAAATCCAACAACTACTTCCACAAATGCAACCCAAACCGATTGAACCCAGCCAAAACCCTAATGGACCGAACCATTGTCATCAACCACCATTTGCGACTCTGCCACTATCATTCGTCACCCTCCATCTCTTCTGTGCTAGTCGATTTGGGTGTGAGGAAGGGAAGATCAAACGTTTTCACAGAGAGAGAGAGAGAGAGAGAGAGAGAGAGCAAAAAATGAAATAAAAAAGTACTACATTTTTGTGTTATGAACAGCATCATGGTACTGTTCATTGTTATGTTTTTAAGGTTAGTTTGGTAAAATTGATGTGTGAGGTTTTTTGTTTTTTTGATACCTGATAAACATATATATTAAAATGAAAATACAAAATAGGCCAAGCCTATGTAGAGAATCTAAATTAAGAAGAAAAGCTACATCAGATAGGGGATCCATGAAAATGGTAAAATCCTGTGCTAGAGAAGCTCCCCTGCATGGCTGCATGCCAGCACATCGGCACGCTTGTTTGCCTCTCTGTAGCAGTGTTGAATACGCACCAAAGGAATCTTCTTCATCCATTCTTTGCAATCAGCTACCAAAATGCCAACACCATTTGGGTTCTCCATATCTTTCTTCAAGAGTTCAATGACAAGTTTTGCATCTAGCTCAAACACAACCGCTGGAACTTTAAGAGATATGCAGAGTTGAATACCATCCCTTAATGCCCAAAGCTTCGCTGCAACACTAGTAGCACAACTAATTGCTCTAGCGTATCCTTTTATCCACTCAACATTTTCATTACGAATCAATCCACCTCCTCCAGCTAGGTCGGGGTTTCCCATGGATGATTCATCCGAATTCAACTTCACCCAACTAAAAGGGGGTGGCAGCCACCTTACTTGGATTTTTGTTTTAGTTTTGACATGCTTCTCAATGATCCCCAAATACGCCATTTTAGCGGCTTTGACTAATGTCTCGGCCTTTAAATCTTTTTGTGTGGCTGACTTCCCAAACACTAGATTATTCCTATGTAGCCAAAGAACCTAGCCAGCAATGGGAAATATAATAGCCCAGTCTAAATCAATAGCATTACATTGCCGCATAGAATTGCAATTAATTCTAAGTCACACCATAAGCTGTGTATCATAAAAAGAAGCAGCAGAGCACGGAGGAGAGAAGGAGTTCCAGAAGGATTGAGCCTTAGGACAATTTCTTAATGCATGGATAATCGTTTCAGGGGCAGAATTACAAGCCGGACACAAAGGGAAAATGTTCATACCTCTATTAGCAAGAAGTACACGGACCGAGATGCTCTCGTGACTGCATTGCCAAAGAAAGAACTTAATTTTAGGAAGGGCTGGAATTTTCCAAATGCACTCCTCCCTGTAAGCCCGGGTCATTGACTTGAGATCATTTGCATTCGCAATATGATATGCATCTTTGAGCGTGAATTCCCCACTTGGGGATAGATCCATGATAATTTGTCCTCTCTTTGATTAGAGAAAGGAATAGGGGTGGCTTTTATGTCCAGCATAATGGTTTTGGGAAAATCAAAAGATAATCCCTCCCAATTCTAGCCAAAAAAACTTGCCACATCCTTCAATCTGATATCCTCCTCTCCTCTATTGAGTGGACCACAAATACGGCTTCTGAGAGTGCCCGTATCCAGCCATTTATCATACCAAAGAGACAGACCACTATTACTTCCAGCTATCCACTTTGCACCTTTGCTGGCAGTGTCTTCTCCTTTCTTAATGCTAGCCCAAATAGGAGAACAAGAGGTGACATTGAGAAGGCTGGTGGACCTCCTCCTCTGCCCACAATACTTGTGTGATAGCACTCGAACCCATAAGGAAGCTTTTTCAGTTTTAAACCTCCAATTCAACTTAGCTAGCATTGCAGTGTTCTTTGGCTTAGCTGCTTGAATACCCAAACCATTTTCCTCCTTATCCCTCGTGATTTTGTTCCATCCTATAAGATGAAGCTCTCCTTTACTATCCAATGAGCCCCAAATAAAGTTCATATTTAGCCTGTCTACTCCTTTAAGGATTTTGGGGGGAAGGGCCACACATTGCATAGTATAGTTGGGTATTGTGGATGTCACTGAATTGGTTAGAACCACTCTACCTGCAAATGATAGCAAATTTGCCTTCCAACTAGCCAGTTTACTTTGGATACAGTCAACAATGAACCCAAAATCTTGAGGTTGACCCTTAAGTTTTATTAGAAACCCCAAATATTTCCCAAGGGAAAGGGTAGACCTAAAACCCAACACTTCACTAAGTTATTCTTTAGTAGTTTGCTCCATATTAGGGGAGAAAAAGACCCGAGACTTTTCATCACTTATTTTCTGCCTCGAAAGAGAACAAAAGGAGTCTAAAACATCCCTAATTGCAATGCAATTTTTTCGGACTGACTTGGCAAAAGCCTTTGTAGAGTTCATTGTTATGGTTTTTGGCTATATTTCTAGCTAAGGACTAGCTAAATTAATCTAATGCAAATGCGCTCTAAGTCACTGTTAACAAAAACCCTTGTTAAAAAAACCTTAACAATTATTCATAAGTCCCAAGGTATAGTGAGATAAAATCCAACGGGACCAAAGTGGCTCTTGTTTTTTTTTGTTTTTTATTTTTTATTTATTTTTTATTTTAAGAAAGTGGTTTTGTGCTTTCACAACTGAGTGATGACTCAATAAGAAAAGGATAAACATTCAGAGTGGGCATGCTAAAGATCCAGATTCCAGATAAGTAGGACCCAAAAGATCTAATCTTCAATTTGCTTTGGGAAGCGAGTGAGCATTTTCTTTTCTTTGGACAGGTGAGGAATCTCTGATACCGTGAGTGCACAATGCTTCACTGAAATTACCACTAGCAGTAAGACTTCTTCATTCTCTTTGGCTGATGGTAAATTTTGTGGGGACTTTTGGCGTGGCCTTCACGAAACAGTCACAGATATCAGAGAGAGAGAAACATTATTATCCCTTAACAGTATTAGATAAAGTCTCACCTCTCACCTTTATTAGTGCAGTGCTCCGTCAGGCCTTGACTAATGTTAGCAACTCTGAGACAAAGAAACAAATAGATGTGCACAGTACTATGTGCACAATAAACGAGCACAACCTGATTCACCTGAAGCTTCATTTATGAATGACGATGAGGGCAATTTCGTTATCCAGTATTATTATGTTGGACTTCGTTGGATGGATGTGATATTGGGAATTCGATAATCTACGATGTACTCGTGTGTTGTGATCTAATGAGACCAATTTCAGTATATCGGTACCCGATTATTGTACCACACTATTATATATATATAAATATATATATATATATGTGGAAATGATCACGGAGGGATTTTTTTTTTTTTTAAGTATTCAGATTTCTTAAATTTTTGAAAATATTCTATCAAATAGATTTCTTTAAATTTTAACTATTCTTTAATAATTTAATGATTTAGATTCTGTCATGTTNAAAAAAAAAAAAAAAAAAAAAAAAAAAAAAAAAAAAAAGAGTTAAGGGGAAAAAAAGACAAAATAAAGTTTGAGTACAAACTAGTTTGTAGATAATGGTTACAAATTCAATATCCTCAAAATTTTAGCTAAACTAACCCAAAAAAACTTCACTATTTCTAATTTAACTATTTATGTTTTTCAAAGATATATATCAACCTTAACACTACATCACTATTTCAATTAAATATTATTTCCTTCATATTCATATTTTTAACCTCAAAATCAACCATTACCCATCACAACCACACATACCCAATTGGATTTTAATACCAAAATCCACACCTACCTTGCACAACCACACACCCAAGTAACATAACCCAACAAAACCCACATAAAAGCCCAGCAACCCACAAACCCCAACCACAACAACGCCACCACCACCTCCACCTACAAAATCCAACAACTACTTCCACAAATGCAACCCAAACCGATTGAACCCAGCCAAAACCCTAATGGACCGAACCATTGTCATCAACCACCATTTGCGACTCTGCCACTATCATTCGTCACCCTCCATCTCTTCTGTGCTAGTCGATTTGGGTGTGAGGAAGGGAAGATCAAACGTTTTCACAGAGAGAGAGAGAGAGAGAGAGAGAGAGAGCAAAAAATGAAATAAAAAAGTACTACATTTTTGTGTTATGAACAGCATCATGGTACTGTTCATTGTTATGTTTTTAAGGTTAGTTTGGTAAAATTGATGTGTGAGGTTTTTTGTTTTTTTGATACCTGATAAACATATATATTAAAATGAAAATACAAAATAGGCCAAGCCTATGTAGAGAATCTAAATTAAGAAGAAAAGCTACATCAGATAGGGGATCCATGAAAATGGTAAAATCCTGTGCTAGAGAAGCTCCCCTGCATGGCTGCATGCCAGCACATCGGCACGCTTGTTTGCCTCTCTGTAGCAGTGTTGAATACGCACCAAAGGAATCTTCTTCATCCATTCTTTGCAATCAGCTACCAAAATGCCAACACCATTTGGGTTCTCCATATCTTTCTTCAAGAGTTCAATGACAAGTTTTGCATCTAGCTCAAACACAACCGCTGGAACTTTAAGAGATATGCAGAGTTGAATACCATCCCTTAATGCCCAAAGCTTCGCTGCAACACTAGTAGCACAACTAATTGCTCTAGCGTATCCTTTTATCCACTCAACATTTTCATTACGAATCAATCCACCTCCTCCAGCTAGGTCGGGGTTTCCCATGGATGATTCATCCGAATTCAACTTCACCCAACTAAAAGGGGGTGGCAGCCACCTTACTTGGATTTTTGTTTTAGTTTTGACATGCTTCTCAATGATCCCCAAATACGCCATTTTAGCGGCTTTGACTAATGTCTCGGCCTTTAAATCTTTTTGTGTGGCTGACTTCCCAAACACTAGATTATTCCTATGTAGCCAAAGAACCTAGCCAGCAATGGGAAATATAATAGCCCAGTCTAAATCAATAGCATTACATTGCCGCATAGAATTGCAATTAATTCTAAGTCACACCATAAGCTGTGTATCATAAAAAGAAGCAGCAGAGCACGGAGGAGAGAAGGAGTTCCAGAAGGATTGAGCCTTAGGACAATTTCTTAATGCATGGATAATCGTTTCAGGGGCAGAATTACAAGCCGGACACAAAGGGAAAATGTTCATACCTCTATTAGCAAGAAGTACACGGACCGAGATGCTCTCGTGACTGCATTGCCAAAGAAAGAACTTAATTTTAGGAAGGGCTGGAATTTTCCAAATGCACTCCTCCCTGTAAGCCCGGGTCATTGACTTGAGATCATTTGCATTCGCAATATGATATGCATCTTTGAGCGTGAATTCCCCACTTGGGGATAGATCCATGATAATTTGTCCTCTCTTTGATTAGAGAAAGGAATAGGGGTGGCTTTTATGTCCAGCATAATGGTTTTGGGAAAATCAAAAGATAATCCCTCCCAATTCTAGCCAAAAAAACTTGCCACATCCTTCAATCTGATATCCTCCTCTCCTCTATTGAGTGGACCACAAATACGGCTTCTGAGAGTGCCCGTATCCAGCCATTTATCATACCAAAGAGACAGACCACTATTACTTCCAGCTATCCACTTTGCACCTTTGCTGGCAGTGTCTTCTCCTTTCTTAATGCTAGCCCAAATAGGAGAACAAGAGGTGACATTGAGAAGGCTGGTGGACCTCCTCCTCTGCCCACAATACTTGTGTGATAGCACTCGAACCCATAAGGAAGCTTTTTCAGTTTTAAACCTCCAATTCAACTTAGCTAGCATTGCAGTGTTCTTTGGCTTAGCTGCTTGAATACCCAAACCATTTTCCTCCTTATCCCTCGTGATTTTGTTCCATCCTATAAGATGAAGCTCTCCTTTACTATCCAATGAGCCCCAAATAAAGTTCATATTTAGCCTGTCTACTCCTTTAAGGATTTTGGGGGGAAGGGCCACACATTGCATAGTATAGTTGGGTATTGTGGATGTCACTGAATTGGTTAGAACCACTCTACCTGCAAATGATAGCAAATTTGCCTTCCAACTAGCCAGTTTACTTTGGATACAGTCAACAATGAACCCAAAATCTTGAGGTTGACCCTTAAGTTTTATTAGAAACCCCAAATATTTCCCAAGGGAAAGGGTAGACCTAAAACCCAACACTTCACTAAGTTATTCTTTAGTAGTTTGCTCCATATTAGGGGAGAAAAAGACCCGAGACTTTTCATCACTTATTTTCTGCCTCGAAAGAGAACAAAAGGAGTCTAAAACATCCCTAATTGCAATGCAATTTTTTCGGACTGACTTGGCAAAAGCCTTTGTAGAGTTCATTGTTATGGTTTTTGGCTATATTTCTAGCTAAGGACTAGCTAAATTAATCTAATGCAAATGCGCTCTAAGTCACTGTTAACAAAAACCCTTGTTAAAAAAACCTTAACAATTATTCATAAGTCCCAAGGTATAGTGAGATAAAATCCAACGGGACCAAAGTGGCTCTTGTTTTTTTTTGTTTTTTATTTTTTATTTATTTTTTATTTTAAGAAAGTGGTTTTGTGCTTTCACAACTGAGTGATGACTCAATAAGAAAAGGATAAACATTCAGAGTGGGCATGCTAAAGATCCAGATTCCAGATAAGTAGGACCCAAAAGATCTAATCTTCAATTTGCTTTGGGAAGCGAGTGAGCATTTTCTTTTCTTTGGACAGGTGAGGAATCTCTGATACCGTGAGTGCACAATGCTTCACTGAAATTACCACTAGCAGTAAGACTTCTTCATTCTCTTTGGCTGATGGTAAATTTTGTGGGGACTTTTGGCGTGGCCTTCACGAAACAGTCACAGATATCAGAGAGAGAGAAACATTATTATCCCTTAACAGTATTAGATAAAGTCTCACCTCTCACCTTTATTAGTGCAGTGCTCCGTCAGGCCTTGACTAATGTTAGCAACTCTGAGACAAAGAAACAAATAGATGTGCACAGTACTATGTGCACAATAAACGAGCACAACCTGATTCACCTGAAGCTTCATTTATGAATGACGATGAGGGCAATTTCGTTATCCAGTATTATTATGTTGGACTTCGTTGGATGGATGTGATATTGGGAATTCGATAATCTACGATGTACTCGTGTGTTGTGATCTAATGAGACCAATTTCAGTATATCGGTACCCGATTATTGTACCACACTATTATATATATATAAATATATATATATATATGTGGAAATGATCACGGAGGGATTTTTTTTTTTTTTAAGTATTCAGATTTCTTAAATTTTTGAAAATATTCTATCAAATAGATTTCTTTAAATTTTAACTATTCTTTAATAATTTAATGATTTAGATTCTGTCATGTTAGCATTCCACTAACAATAATCTTAATTATTTTATTTGTAACATTATTTTATTATTTTAAGAATATTATTATTGGAATATTGACATGACAGAATTTAGACCATTAAATCATTAAAAAGTAGTTAAAATTTAAGGAAATCTATTGATAGAGTATCTTAAGAAATCTAAACGATTTGAATCTTTTTATTATTATAAAGAAATGAGGTAAGTTTTTTTTGCTTTATACTTTGAGTTTTATTAATAAACTATTTAAAGAAATGCTTTATGGAAAGGTAATAAAATAACTAACTATTTTGATAGCTTTTCTAATTTTTCATAAAAAATTTTCTAAAGTAAATTATTAATGCATGTCACAGGACATACATTAATCAGATCCTTATACTTTTATGTGTTATAGTTAGTTCAACAATAACTTTTTTATCATGAATAAGGGACATTTGTTCAAATCTTCTTGTCCATAAAAGGATATTAAGTGTAATGGTGATATGAAATATAACTTTCATTCGTGTTAGTCTTGACTATATTTGAAATAATCTTGGTATAACAAGCCATGAAGGAGCCAATCAATGTAAAGACCATTTGCGGTTGTTTCCCTTATTATACAATATTTTTATTGTATAGAGAAAAAAAAGTATATAAGACCCCTTTAATTGGAAGAAATAGTCGTTTCCAAACAAGATAACAATAGCAAGAGGTTGTTTCCAAAGAAAAATGATGAGATACCATCCTATTTAGGGTTATAAACGAGAAATACTTAAGTAGTCTTAGAGCACCGGGCTCTCACAAGTTGGATGAATTCTATGGTGGGACCCGTGTGTGGAGCCCACTCTTTTGTGAGAGCCCGAAGCAATGCTCCGGGACTACCTAAGTATTTCTCGTTATAAACAAGTTGAACTGAGTCGAGCCGTGTATTAAAAATTTAGACTTGTTTATTTAATTTTATTTCGAACACGAGCTGAGTTCAAGTTCATTACCAAACAAATTGAATTACATGCTCAAGTTTGATGCATAATCTTAGCAAATAAACTTAAATTTATTCACGAGTTACTTAATTATTTATTTATTTTTTCATATATTACACAATAAAACAATAACTAAAAAGTTTAACCTTCTCACAAATCTATAAAAATTTGTACTTAAACTGATTCGCTAAATAAACAAACATAATCAAACACTTTTTGCTAGTGCTCTAGCTTCTTCGTAAAAAGCTTTACAGGCCTAATCCTACTTCATAGCTATAAAAGTCATGATAGTTTACGACTAACAGTAAACAGGAGGCCCCCACAGCTTGGACTAAAAGTCCCATATCTCATGTGCAGGAAAATAATTAGCGTGTTAAAATGTTGGGGATTGCAACTCGGCTTTTCAATCCGTCAGCCAATGCCTGGTTGATCAAAGCTTATGATCATTGGTCAAATGGGAAATGCCTGATCAATGATGTTTTGGGTCCCAACTCAATCTTTCATGTTTCAAACACGCGTTACTACTTACTATGTCGGAGTACTTCCTTTGAAATGACCATGCTTGTCCGCCAAAAGTGTAAAAGCGTAAACTCGTTAATCAGTTGTCACACCTTCACATAGCTCCATTGAATCCCAATAGTTCCCCTCTATTCACAATGCCCATAAGTTTGTGAACATTTGTTTCATAATTATTGTTGTGACCTATTGTTAGTTTCATGTATGTGTCATAAAAGTAGTTCTAAACTTTTAATAATGGGTTTATATGAAATTAATTAATTTTTAAAATTTTTTAACTTTGATAATTTGAGTGGGAATTTGAACTATCAATGTTCCTACTAAAAATATCAAAAGGTACCGACCAATTAAACTACAAGAACTTTGACATAAAAATAATATATATTTTTTAAAATAGTTACAACATGCAGCTAACATTATAGTCATAATGTTATTACAACTATAATTTGTTACTTGTTATTTATATTGAAAAAATATTATGTTTTTGACATTATTATTTCGTTTAATATTATGAGCAGGACTTCCATTTCGTTGGACTTGATAGAAAATTGATATGTGACATTTGGTTCTCTGACTTAACCAAAAAATCAAATATATTCATATTTTTTTGCACTATACTTTAGATTAAAAGATAGCTCAGTTTTTTTTTTTTTTAAAGTTTGATTAATGTTGGACTCTTGTCTCATATATACAATAAATTATAAGGTTTTTATGGTGGACAAGTGATGTAGTTTACCATTTCACTAAAAGACTCACACATGTTTAAAATTGTTGAGGTGAATTAAAAAAAAAAAAAAACAGAAACTGATTACTGACCTAACGATTTTAAATAAGTGAGAGTCTTTTAGTGGAATGGTGGACAAGTGACATAGTCTACCATGAGAATTGTATAATTTATCCATATCTACATAGACTTAGAATATGTAAGTTTATTATCTGATTCCTCTATTTTTTTCAAAAAATTGTAATCTCGTTATTGCTAAAATTGATTTGATTTCCTTTATTCAATGCAAAAATATAGTAATGATTAATTCTCACCCATATTTGATTGCATTCTAATAGTGTTATTACTTCAAAATATTAAGCTAAATTAATTCATATTTTTAAAATATAATTTTATTAATTCTTATATATATATTATCAAGAGCTTTAGATTTATTTTTAATACTTATATATTGTAGTTTAACTTTTAAAAATTAGATATATCCAAGTTAATAATTATATTTGATACGCTCTTTAGAAGAAAAGATGTTGAAAATATAGAAAGCAACACGCTTTTGGTTTTGGATTCTACTCTTAAAAAAATTCAATCTCCAAAGAGTATTTTAAAAGGGAAACCACTAATAACTTTAGTTCATCTTTACATTTGATCATCAAAAAGAAGTTCATCTTTTCATCTGATTATTTCGGTTCTTTAAAATAACATGGCCCATAGTTTTAGTTGGCAATATATTGTTTTTATGCATAACATTGTAAAGCTTCACATATTTAGTTCCTACTCAACCCATTTTAAGTCCAATAAAACTAATATAAAGAGTATTAGAGTAAGAATTTTTTTTTTTTGGAGAAGAAGTATTAGAATAAGAATGGTTATGCACAACTGCTAATGGCTACGTACATCAAGAGCTAGATTAAAAGACATATAAAGATGCATAAACACCCCAAGGGCTACATTTATGGCTAGGATAATCGGACTAATTTGTTGAAAAATATTTACAACTAGGAAAAAAAAGAAGTAAAATAAGATGATTTGTTATCTTAGCATTATCCTTATTATTCTGAAAAGGATTCAAAGAGCCCTACGAAGTAGAAACACGTTGACTAGTTCTAGTCGATGTTCTCCTACAAAACAAAGCCTCCCAAATCTCAGAGAAAGCCTGAACGATAACCCCATGGTGTTCCCTATCATTCAAAGACAGAAAACAATGCAACAGCTGCTCCAAATCTTTCTCATCAAACATCTGCTTCTCCAATATCATCTCCATCATCGACCTCTTGAAGTCCTCGTACGGATCCTCCGACTTCTTCACCACCGCGAAGCTCTCTCTAACTTTCCCTTCCACCGTGCACGGTATGAGCCTCTGGAACATCGAGAGCCTCGCCGGAGACTCGCTCTCCGGCGACGAAAGCACCAGCTTCCTCTTCGAAACGCACCGCTTCTTAGACTTCTTGGTGGGTTTTCGCCTCATCATTGGTGGCATCTCGCGTATGGTTTCCAAGTTGGGGTTGAACTCGGACGAGGAATCGGTGGAGAAGCTTCTAGAAGATGAAACTAAGGTCTCGGTTTCTTCGTCATCGTAACCATCGCTGCTGAACAACCCGCTATCTACGCTAGAAGTGCTGACACGGACTTTTGCTGTCGTTTTCTTCTTTTTGGCACGTCGTTTTTTCTTTCCGCTGATGGAGGAGGAGGAGGTGGTGGTGGCGGAAGAGACAAAACGTCGTCGTCGTCGTCCGAGTCTGATTCGCCGGAGACAGAGGAGTTGTAGATTTTGTTGCGGCGAGGGGTGTCGTCGTAAACCTTGGCGACGACATGCCACTCGTCTTCTTTTTGAGGTCTGGTAGCGTGCTTGTCTGCAAAATCATTAAAACAGGAGGAAAATTTTGTCAGAAATAGAGATAACGTGAATTAAAGAATACAATCCAAACTATATAGGCTTATAGCCAGAAACCCCACCTGGTTTTCCCTTTCTAGTCGGACAGGGTAAACCATCATACCACTCCTCAGAAAAGATTAAAAAGTCATCTCTTAATCCTTTATTCGATGTAGGGAGGTATTGGATTAACCTTACTTCAAGATGCCTAGACTTAAGATAGTAACCCTGACCCTTCAGATGATTAAGATTGTACATCCAGTTCACATCGTGATGGGTCAGACCTAAATTCATCCTCGTATTTAGGGCTTCTATTCTCCCTAGCACCCTGAACATATTTGGAGCACATTGTGTGGGAGATAACCTAAAGAATCAAAGATAACTTCTAGTAAGATTACCCATAGGAATAGTCATCCCTCCCTCTATAAAGGCGATCATAAGGATGACCACTTCTCCCATTTTCCTATCGTTTACCCACGTTTCTGGGGAAGCATATCTCATGCCTACTGTTGGGGGAATCCTGTACTTAGCTCTAAATATCTCTATATCCTCTTCGGACTCAACCAAACTCTTGAACCTACCCATTTTCTAAAAGTCGTGAAGAAAAATTAGTAAAAAGGATTGAAGGCTAAGAAGGGTTAAGGAAACTTACAGGTTTAAAAAAGGAGGTCCTCGGACAGACTCTCAGTATTTATGAGAGCGTGGAGAGGTGAGAAAGAGAGACAGGTTCAATGAATACAAGCTAGTGTGATTTTTGTAACTGAAAAGA
Source organism: Quercus suber (assembly GCF_002906115.3). NCBI lineage: Eukaryota > Viridiplantae > Streptophyta > Magnoliopsida > Fagales > Fagaceae > Quercus > Quercus suber. The sequence continues at coordinate 510,096 of NW_027069669.1, read as the reverse complement.
AAGTTGATTTGAAAAGCTCTTTATAGTGGCGCAGAAATTGTAAGCGGGAAAAGTCCCGTTCATAAATATTGAAGATCCTCCACTGTTAGATTTACATCTTACTGTTGAACGTGGGGGACAAAGAAGCCGTCATCATTTACAATGGCGTGCTCCTGATGCCGAAGCGTCAGGAGCGTGCCTTGGGCAGGTAGAAAGACGTTCTGAAGAGTAGGAAAGTCCACGAAAGGGGTGAGGGCAAGATATCAAAATCTCCCTTTTTCCGAGGTGACAAAAAGCGAGATTTTGAGGGGCTATTGTGGGGTCGGTTATCCAAAAAGATGATGTGAAAATTGTAGAAAATGGGCTTGTGGCCCAAAGGCCCAGTCCGAGGACATTCGCTTATCCGAGGATGGTTTAAGAAAGATATTGTGGGATTAGTATAAGTAAAAGAGATGGAAGTCATATATAGTGGCCCAAAATGCGTCCGAGGATAAGATCCACCTTGGATACCATAGTCCAAGGTGGATGTAACTATCTTACTATTCAAGGTACCCCGCAAAGTTGTATTAGAACTAAAAAGTGAATATAGAACAAAGGAGGAACCGGGGGAGATAACAAATTTCTTCTAAAGCTGATACCTCCACATTAAATGCTTTCCAACTAACTCTCTGGCCACATTTATGTGGAGGTGATACCTGAACAGTAACCAAGCAGCCTTATGGCTGCTGAGCGAAGGTTCCGGGAGGTGCTGGATGGGACAGAAAGGAGTTCCCAGAATAGAACCTACACGTGTACGGTGAGAATGGGGTGAGGAACGTGGTATATAACCTGAAAATGGATGACATTAGAGGGGACGGAAAGAAAAGAAGAAAAAGGATAGAACCCAAAAAGATATCCCCTAATACCTAGCCGATGAGAGTTTTTATCATTTGATCAGTTTGAAGCGTCCTTTGCTGCACAATGATCATGACCTTTTTTATTGAATGGAACTAGTTCTTTTACCCACTCTCTAAAAATTTATTGTTTGGACTTGTTGGGTTAGAAACCCATCCCTATTCTGGGTCCGATCCAATTTAAGTCCCTACAGTAATAAATATAATACTTATTATATATACAAGGAAAATTATAGAATACTTATAGAGTATAATAATTGTGTACTCTTTCTTCTCATATGAATTTTGTATATTACCTTGAATTTAATTAATGATGGTTGAATAAGAAATTTGAAATTTAATTCTCACCTATACAAAAAATTGATTGGTATCTTGGTTTGATGATAAAAAACTATTATCAAGAGTGGACGTCATAGGTTGAAACTATCCCTAAAAAAAAAATTAAAAATTAAAAAAAAAATTAATGAGATTTAGTATTATGTTTATGTGAGATAATATAATAATTAAAAGCAAATATTGTATTCTTGAGATATTCTATAATTACCCACATAATTAAATTAGAGAACAACCATAAACATTTCCTTTTCTTTGACATTGAAGAATGATTCCATGATAGATAAAAGGTCACCTTGTAAAGTTAAAGAGTAGGATTTTGAAAGGGATATACATTAATATTTATTCGAAAAAATATTTTATTAGAAGATAAGTGAGCTTTAAGAGAGAATGAAATGGTAGATAGTAGAAACACAGGGAATGAATTGGAGAAATTGTTTAAAAATTAAAAACAAAAGAAGATGTTACGTTGAGGATTAAAGAAGAAGAAGAAGAAGAAAAGGGATCAATGTCCTTTCGTGCTATTGAAAAGTGAGTTATAGTATAAATTTTTATTGAAGAAATAATAACATTAAAAAGGTATATAAGAGGTCAGGAAGGAGTGAATCAGATTCTCTTGTGATTTTATGGAAAGATAAGACAAATTAATATTTCATGCATCAAATAGTGAATTCAGTGTTTCTACGGTTACTAAAGATTGATGTTTACATATAGGCACACAAGAAGAAATAAAAGAATTTTTAGAAACAACTACAACAAGTGTAATCACAATGGAGGAGAACAGTGCGAAAAACCATAAAAGTTTCGACAACTATGCTTGTGCCTGTGCTGTAGTTGCCTCCATGCATGATCTCCATTATATTTGGTTACGGTAGGTACTCCTTTCTTTGGAGGTCTTTGAATTCTAAATCCTAGTATGTGATATGTATATAGTAATTGTATATCACCTGTAACTCTATTTTATTGTTGTTACAACTTACAACAAAAAGTTTCACAACCATGCATCTTTAATGTGATAGTCACTTTACAAGTACAAAATTCTGTAGAGTGGAGGAGGGGGAGGAGGGGCAAGGGCCAATTTTCAAGTCTCTAAAAGAAAGTTTTATACACATATACATTTAGATTAAATTATAAAGAAAAAAGTTAATGAATGCCTTAAGAACATTGGTTTAGAAAGTATTTTCAAAAACTTTTAAGGGAAAAAAAAAAAAAAAAAACAAATCCCCCCCCAAAAGAAAGAAGAAAATATCGATCAACAAATCTAGCGATTAATTAAATATAAAAAATCTTTGGGCTAGGTTGCCTCCATTAAAAAAAAAGAAAGAAAAAATGAGAGAGAGAATTTTTAGAGTTAATATACAATCTCAATAGACTTTCATTTATAAGAATGATCAATGAAGTAGTAGATTTTGTGAGTAAATAATGGAATCCCTGATTTTGTACATGTGAGTAAGAATGATCAATGAAGTAACTTTACATTTTAAGGATGTTTAAAAATCATTCAACATTGATGATATATGCAATTTGTTTGAAAATTTCTATTATCAAAATTTTATTAAGCAAGAAAAAAAAAGCTCATTTGAGACTTCAATTGTAAAATTATGAGTTTGATTTGTCAAATTATTAACATGGAAATAATAATTGATGAAGTTTTGCAAACAATTTGATGATATATACTGATTATTGATGAATTTTATTATGTGAAATATCATTATTGAGCATAATTTTATGGAAGACGCTATATTTTATTATTTTATTATTTCATTTTATATATTTGTATAGCAAACCATATTACTTTGTTAACTCAATAAAGTTTTAAAAAATTATAAGTTCTTTTAAAAAATGATCTGAAGTAAGGGTGTATATATATAATTTCAAGGTTGATAATTTTATATATAGTATTATATATATTTATTATGACCTACTTTTGTGTTAGAAAATTAATGTGTTATATTTTTACACACACACACATATATATATATATATAATTTCTTTTTTGGAAAAGGATGGTCTCTAACATCATTGCATTAAACTGATCTAAAATTTCATCTTCTATATCTTATAGAGATAATGGTGTAATGAGTGGAGCAATGATGTACATAAAGGAAGATCTCAAAATCAATGACACCAAACTAGAAACCATTGTGATGGGACATATGTGAATCATTGGTAGGAACATATGTCAATATAGAATTGGTTAATCCTTTAACAAAACACACTTTACTTGTAATTGGATAGATCTAGGATGTGTTTAATGTTTCAAGGAACAAGATTTCAAGTTCAAGTGTTAAATCCATGCAAGTCTGTCCAAGAAATAAGTGAAGAAGTACTGGATTTTAAGACTCGACAGCTAGTATCTATTGAGGTTTAAAAAACTGTTTCAGCCTAATGCTTGACAGCTTATCGATAGATAGGTTATCTGTTGAGGTTTATGAAAATCAATTTTTCATATCTGATTTCACTCCAATTCGTGAATAGATGTTTGGACTTTCTTTTCTCACAACTGTAAACATATATAAGGATTGTTTTAAGGGTCATCACAGCTGATGCAACTCAATGCAAAAGTTTTTCACAAGCATAATGTGAACCGAAGACATATGCCCTAGTTCATCTTTCTATTCAAGAAGTTGTTGTGTTTGTACACCATAGAGTTTTGTAACTAAGGAGCTTTGTGATCTTCATCGTATGGATGAACTGAACAATTTTGTAGCCAACATCTTTCTCAAGTTGATGAGTAAGCCGTGTACTGGGATCTACGCATCAAATTTGTTAGTTACGTACTGAGAGCTATGCATTGAAAGGAGAGATTGTCACTACAGAACAAGTCTAATTGGGTATTAGGATAAGAGTTCAACTATAAGTTGGTATAAGGTATTAAGATTCCTTTACTTGTAAGTGCTTGTTATGATAATAGTGAATTCTCGAAAGTGGTGACCTTAAAATCACCTGGTTGGGTTTTTGTCATGTAAGTTTTCCCTATTTGTAAACAAATCACTGTGTCAATTTATTTTCCTTTGTATTTTAACTTAGTTGGTGATTTGTTTGTGCTACTATGCTTATTGCATGCTAATTGAATTAATTAATTAAATTGGCTAATTAATTTGTTAATTCATCACAAGGGGTCAATACATTCTTGGCCTATCACATTGTTGGAATCTTAAAACTTTGTGCTCTTGTAGGATCTATTGTTGCTGGAAGAACCTCTGATTACATAGGTCGCCGTTACACAATTTTCCTAGCCTCTATTTTGTTCATGCTAGGTGCAATTCTAATGGGCTATAGCCCATCCTTTACAATCATTATGATCGGAAGGTGCACTGCTGGCATTGGTGCAGGCTTTGCACTTTTGATTGCACAAGTTTACACTACTGAAATTTCTTCTCCTTCAACCCGAGGTTTCGTAAGCTCCCTTCCTGACCTTAGCCTTAGCTTTGGAATCTTACTTGGCTATATATCAAACTATTTTTTTTCTTTCCAAATTGAGTTTGAAACTTGGATGAAGGATAATGCTTGGAATTGCAGAAGTCCCTTCTCTTGCTTTGGCTTTAGGCATCCTAAAAATGCCGGAGTCACCGAGGTGGTTATTAATTCAAGGTCATTTAGGAGACGCAAAAAAGATCTTATTGCAAATATCTAATTCTAAGGAAGAAGCTGAAATCCGATTCCATGACATAAAAGCTGCGGCTAGAATAGATGTAAACTGCACTGAGGATGTTATAAAGCTTCCTAGCAAGGCTTGCGGCAAAGGGGTTTACAATGAACTGTTGTTTAGGCCTTTCCCTTCTGTTCGTCAAATTTTATTTGCAGCAGTAGGACTTCATTTCTTCCAGCATTCAGTTGGTACCGATGCAGTGCTGTTATATAGTCCAAGAATCTTCAAGGCAGCTGGAATTATTGACAAGAACAAGCTCTTGCTTGCCACAATTGGGATAGGACTTCCAAAGACTCTATTTATGTTCATAGCCACATGTTACTAGATAAAGTTGGGAGGAGACCTCTCTTGCTAATAAGCACTGGGGGTATGGTTTTAGCCCTTGTAGGATTAGGATGTGGCTTGACCATGATGAACCACTACAAAGAAAAGCATTCATTGGCAATGAGCCTAAGCATTGCTGCTACTTACACATTTGTGGGATTGCATTCTTTAGGGCTTGGGCCTGTGACATGGGTCTATAGCTCTGAGATATTTCCTTTGAAGTTGAGGGCACAAGGGGCCAGTATTGGGGTGGCTATAAGTAGAGGCATGAATGCAACAATTTCCATGAGTTTTATTTCAGTTTATAAAGCAATTACGATTGGTAGGACCTTCTTTATGTTTGCTGGTATATGTATGGTGGCTTAGGCATTCATTTATATATTCTTGCCAGAGACAAAGGGAACGTCCTTGGAAGAGAAGGAGATGCTCTTTAACAGCAAGGCTAGGACAGAAAACACATAATGGCAAGGGGTGCAATGAAGAATAAGTGATTCAAAGGGTTATTTTGGTGTTAAAGTTGGATCTTGGTGTAAGAATATAAAATTAAATAAAGTAATAAGACTATATATGTCGTATGTTCTGTTTTCATTTATTTTTCATATAGTTTAGGGTCTCAAAGGCAAGTAACACATTTGTCACTTGTCTATCCAAAACAAAAGCACTTTGGCTTTTTGAAATACTTCGGAGAGTATGGTTTTCAATTTCTTTGCTGAAACCTTGGCTATGATTTTCTACAACAAATTATATATATGTATGTGTGTGTGTGCGTGCGCGTGCGCTAATGAGATGATATTTAGTGAATCATGCTACATTCTTCTCATAGACCAAGCAATACCAAACTAAATTTTAGACCAAGCATAAAAAAAATGATTTTTCCAAGTGTTACAAAGGATCCTATTTTGGATAGTGTTTTTTTTTTTTTTTTTTTTTGTATTGCAATTTTTTTTTTTACAACTTTGTTTGCTTTTTGGAAATAAGGCACAAAGTTTAACAGCTTGCTAGTCAATGCTTGATAGTGTGATTAGTTCAAACTACATCAAATCAACCAATTTATTTGAACTGGTGCACAATGGTTACCATTATTGTGGTGTCCAAATATCAAATTTATATATATATATATATATCTAAAAGTTAAGTGTGCATTTATTATTGTTTACGCTTGAGTTGAGTTACATCAGCATTTACATCATTATCATTTATTTTTCCAATTTTCCTATAATTTTTTTTTACGTTTACTTTTTTTTTTTTAATTTTTAATAATTACAATTTCTTCAACTTTTTTTGCCTTCCCTTACCTTTTTCATCTCCTACTACTGTCAACCTTAATATCAATATTCCATTTTCCCTTCATCTTCCTTTATTTTGTCTCTTCATCTTTCCCTCCCTTACGTTTTCATCTTCCCACTACCCCTCAACCTTATATCACCATTTATCTTTCCTTTCATCTTCCTTTATTTTGTCTCTTCATATTCACATTATCTTACTATAAATTTGTCATTCTCTTTTCTATTCTTTGCATAGTTTTCCCTCACAAAAAGTTATCTTTTTCTCTCTCTTTCTCTCTCTCTCAATATTTTTTGGAGTATTTTTTTTTTCCTGCATCTCTACTTTAAGTTGATAATTTTGTGTTCGTTATAACTCTACTTTTGGTTGATGCGATTTAGTTTTGTTTTAAGTTTTCTGTTCTCTTTAATTGTTAAATATTATCCTGTTGCGTTATAAAAAATTAAGGATGATATATAATGAGTATAATATATATTATTCTATTAAATAACATAATTTGGGTAATTTGGTGTTTATTGTTATAATTTTTTTTTTTTTTACATTTCTTTCTTTTCATCTTATTTTATCAATATTTAAACTCAATCACATCCTCTATATAATTAAATTATTTATGTTTTTTCTTTTCTTTTTCTTTTTTAAATAAACATATAATATTTTATTTAAATTCAAATAAATAAAATTGTACTCATTTTTTTAATATTTACACTGTCTCCAATCTTTCTTATTCCCTTTACATTTTCATCTTCCCACTACCTGTTAGACTTATGGTTAAGTGATTAAATTCACAATTTTCTAACAGTTTAAGCTTTTGGGATAATTGGTAATTTAACATGGTATCAAAGCAAGAGATCTTGAGTTCGATCCCTGACTTTACTCTAGCTCCCATTTAAAATGTTAAATTCTCATTTGTTGAGCCCCCACTTATTAAGGGAGAAGTTTAGGCCCACAGGTGAGGGGAGGCGTTAGACTTATAGTTTAAGTGATTAAATTCACTATTTCCTAATAGTTTAAACTTTGGGACAAATCGGTAATTTAACACTACCCTCTATCTTAATCACTTTTCATCTTTCCCTTTATCTTCCTTATTATTGTACTCATTTTGTTTCTTCTTATTATTATCCTTTTAGTATAAATTTGACATTCTCTCTTCGCATTATATGCATAATTTTTCCTCACAAAAGACTTTATTTTCTCTCTTTCCTCTCAAATTTTGGTGTATTATTATTATTATTATTTTGGCATCTCTACTTTAGGTTGATAAATTTTTATGCTTTTTAGAACTCTACTTTAGGTTGATGTGATTTAATTGTTGTTTTTTTTTTTTTTTTTTTTTTTTGTTCACTTTGATTGTTAAATTTTATCATATTGCATTATACAAAATTAAAGACAATATGTAAGAATGTAATATAATTATATTACATAGCATGATTTGGATAATTTGTATTTATTTAGAGATAATTAATTTGGTGTTTTTTGTTTTAATACTATATATATATGTATATATTTTTTTTTCCTTCTCATATTATTTTATTCAACGTATTGCATTATAAAAAATGATAAAACTAATTAATCACTATCATTGTGGGTAGTAGTTTATGGTTTACATATATAAAAGAAATGGAATATATAGAGTTTATATATGTAAACATTCACATTAAGTAAATAATACATGAAAAAGTATATGTACGGTTTTTATTAACTTAAAAGATAATGAAAAATCAACTGTTAATAATAATAACTAAAACAATAAGAACACCAAAAAATCAACTAATCACAATAAAAAATCAATTGTTAATAACTAAACCTTGAGATCAAAGTATATCTTGAACAAGACCAAAAGAACATTATTCCAGATCCAAGAACAAAGAAAGAAAAAACACCCACATACACACACTTTCTTTCCTTCGCTCAAACTCACTCAAAAAAAACAACACCCAGATCTCAAATGTAACAACACTAATAACACCTCTCTCTCTCTCTCTTCTCTCTCTCTCCTCTCTCTCTCTCTCTCTCTCTCTCTCTCTCTCTCTCTCTCTCAAAAATGTCATCCCAACAACAGGCAAAAGCAAGAAGCCAAGAACCCAAATCCAATCCAAAAGCCACAAAGCAAAAACACAAGTGTAATCTTTTGAATTTAGTTACAAATATCCATGCAAAATTATTAATAAATAGAAACACTCCTATGAATAGAACACCCAACATGGCAACATATTGGCAAAGAGAGAAAATAGCAATACCTAAGGCTGAGAGGCTTTTCATAGAGGGGAGGAGCGGCGAGAGCAAGGTATTGGTGGCTGTGCTAAAAAGAAGACACACTAGTGGCTGAAAACGACGCATCACTTGGAGGCAAGAGGCCGCCGTCACCAGTAGAGGGAGGCAGTATCACCAGCAGAGGGAGGCAGTGTCGTGGCATGCTAGGGTCCGTCAATCTCTCTTTCCCCCTTCTCTCTCTCACGCCGCCATGCATTTGTGAAACAAAAATTAGATAATGAATGGGATTTAATTTGTAACCGGGTTATAATTTTAAATTTGATTTCAATCGGGCCAGTTTGCTGAAATCTTATGTGGAAACTAGTAATTGTAATTTTTTTTAATTTAAAAAATGTCATGTCATTAAAAAAAATTCAAGTCATTGTTTTGTTAGCCATGTGAGTAATACCACTAATAGCAATTAGTAAAAGGACTAATACAACTTATTTTTTAAACTTAAGGGACCAATTGTACTCAGTTGTAACTTGAGGAACCAATTGTGCTCTGAGGGTAAACTTAAGGGACCAACATTGTCGTTTCACCTACTCTAAATAAAGATTTTTTTTTTTTTTTTAATATATGAAACTAAGTGACATGAAAAAAATACAACACCCATCAATATACACCCCACAAACGACAACTCCCGTAGTGTCTCCAATCTTAGCTTGGCAGCACCTCTAGTAGGGAAGGCTCCATGGTTCAAACATAGGGGGGTTTGGGCTTTGAATTTTGATTAATTGAAATACTACGATGAAGGACCGTTTGTTATAGACCATATTCATGGAGGAAGTATACCATGTTTCGGGTATATGTTTCTTCCCTCTCACAAGTTGGTGGAACCCATCAGCCGTGGGTTCCATCAGCTGTGAGATGGGAGAAACATACACCTGAAACACGATGTATTTTTTCCTATTCATGAACTTGTAAAATGCTGATCTGGCGTATTGATATTGGAGAGTGTAAATAATGAGTTTTACACTGGCTCTTATTGAATTTAAACTCTTAATTTTTATAGTGTCTATAAAAAATAAATAAAATATATATTAATTATATTCATGTTACAAGGAACACGATGATGCAAACAATGCAACATGAGTGGTGGCGAGTGGGATTGACCTGCTCGAGCTAGGCTTTTTACTTGTAAACCTTAACTGCCATGCCATCTTCTATCTAGACTTCGAAACTCACTAGTAGGACCTCTGTTTCACGTGACTTTTTCAGCACGACAAGACTTATTCAGCATATTACACATTAGAAACAAGAATAACATCAAAAACAAAAACNAACCCTTTATTTTCTTGTAATAATAAGAATGAATTTAGAAATTTTACTCTATTACCCAACGTATAAGAGTTGCTTAATTTATTGAATGATTTAAGATAATTTCAACAAAACTTCACAATTATATATAGAAAATGGGGTGGCATCTTAAACTTGGTGCCCATTTTATCCTTTTTTTCATTATATAAATTTTGATTAAAGTTTTATAAGACGTCGTGTTTGTTGCCACTATAGCCTCCCCTTAATATATTCCAAATTAATTTCAGTTTAAAAATTAAGCTGCACTCTGCTCTGCTCCCTGCTGGTGTGCTTCATGCGAATACCAATATAGCCTTTGCATGCATGTATCACATGTATATAGGTAAATCTGACCAGTTAATTTACACTCTTTAATTTATATCTTTTTGCTCTTGATCTTTTATAGCGTTGTCGGTGCATGGATCTATGATATCACATTACATGCTTATATAATTATATTCATAATACACACGTATTTAAATACTGTCTCTACTTTGTTTTTTTGCATGTGTATGGATATTGTTGATTTTGAACGAATATTGTTCCTTTTAGATTCCAAAATTCAGTCATCTCACCTAGCCTACATGTGTTTTTAGTATAACATCAAGGAATAAGCCGAACCTTTATTGATGATGCCGAAAATCTCACCAGTGAGTTGCACGACACTTGTACGCTCAAAACAACACCTGCACAACAAAAAGGAAAAGACCTCACAGAGAGCACCGGTGTGGTGCCGGCCAAATACCCTCCGAAGGTCAAGTTAGAACTTTCAACTCTAGAGTGCTAGAGAGGGGTAAATTATGCGTACCTCGGCTTATGAGGGTATTGGGGTTTTTACAGTAGTAGAGGGTGGACCTTTCTTCCTTGGAGTAGAAGTCTTTTCCTTATAGGAATCCTTATGCGCGTAGATTGCAGAATCCTTTCCTTATAGGACTCTGATACTGGGCGTGGAATACAAGCAATTTCCCTAAAACCCATGCGTGGTGATCAAGTCATGGTTTTCATAGAACCGTCGGCCTTAAAACCGTCAGTTGGCACTTTCCCCTTCAGCTGAGTTGGCGTCAGCTTCTTGCTACGTTCAGTAGCCTAGGGGCTCCAAATTGCCGTTAGTTAGACTTGGGGACTTCAGCCCGTCGGTTTTGTCTTGATCTAGTCAGCATGCATTCCTTGACGCTTAGCCTACAGCATTCGTCATAACGGACCCGTCAGCCAGAGCAGAAGCTGACGGGTTAGGCTCATGGTACCTTTTTTTTTTTTTTTTTTTTTTTTTTTTTTTTTTTTTTTTTAAGCTGTATATACAACATATATTTATCGGTTAAATATAAATGAATACATAAATCACTTTAGTCCGCTAATTCAAAGTAGGACACAGAGTTTTTAACGCACTCATGGCCTCTAACTTTTCTATACGTGCATATTGTAGTTAATTATAAAATGGAATACTCAAAGTAGGACAGAAGACTTTTATTCAAACTTGTTAGTTAGCATGGACATTAAATCACGTGGGAGATAACTTCTTCTTGTCTATTAATTATAGTTCTTTATTTTAGTAAATTCATGACAAAAGGAGAAAACTGTAGAGCTTGGAAAACAAGATTGGAGTAGAGCGAGTGGCCAAAATAGTAACCAAGTCATGAAACTTAGATTTGAGACTTTTGAAAATACATATGTTGAAGTCTTAAGGGCAGAGTGGTCAGCTTGTAGCTAGGAGCTCATTTAAAAGAGATTTTGCTTTGCGTAGAAATTAAGTGATAAAAAGGTTGCCCTGTTTGAGAGTTTGTAATTGTAATGCATATGAATTTGAAAATACGGGTATATTGGAAGCAAAGCAAGTGACACTTTCAAGAGTAGTCCATATTTCTTGAGATGAAGAGAGGCCAACAACTAATGGTAAGATTTCATTTGACAAGGAAGAAATGAAGAAGGCTCATGAGAAGCTGGTGTTGCCTAGTCCAAGAAAAAGACATGCCAGATTTGGGGTTGGAACATTTTTTTATACGAATCGTATGTAAGGGGTATGGGTTAAAAACATCAACCAAACTAAGAAGATCTTGTCATTTAAGGTAAGGAAGCAATTGTATTAACCCTCTCACATTCCATTGACTGTTTTCTTTAATTGTATTTATATAAATGAATGTACATGATAAAGATGGTAACGGATAAAGATGGCATGGAATTCATACAAATTGATAGATTTTTTTTTTTTTTTTGAGAATTAATTACAACATGCTGCTAACTCCGCAGTTTAAACATTTTCCCCCCTAGACCTCCAAACACTTTGTGCATGAAGATGTGCCAATTTAGCTAAGACCTTTGACTACAAATGGATAGATATGGTCAATACTATCCTCATTTATACATTTACTCTCTCTATCACACCTAAATTGAATCAAAACTTTCCTTAATTAAAAGGATACCTAAGAAAAAAGGGACAAAATTAACAAGAACTACATCACTAGCTAGTGAAAGGACAGATAGCCTTCAAAACGTTGCGGTTATGAAGACTATTTACATTTTACGGCAAATCAATCCATAAACAATCACCAAAGCCATGATAAGGGAATGATCTGTATGGGGCTCTACCAACAAAGTTAGAACATCATCTCCCAGCTGTACCCCTGAAGATGATTGCTTTGGTTTTGCCTGCACAAATTAAAACCAACCTTTAATTTCATTGCCCATAACATTAATCTATCAATTTATCATTTTATTGCAACACTTGGAAGAAAAGAATCCTATATGAAAGCAAAGAAAGATACTGACCTCTGCAATAATATCTCCATCAATATTTACTACTCTAAATGCTGCTTTGCCAGTCATTCTAACTATCCAGTACTTATCATAGCCCACAGTAACTTTACAAGCTAAGTCTCCCATAAGCATTCTGTAGTATTTTTTAACTTGAAACCATAGCTTCTCTTCTTTTATAGTATTAGAACTACTGCATCTATACCCATTCCAACCTCTGAAAGCTAGTAATTTCTGCAAAATAATTAAAAACAACAGAACTCAATTAAAATTTAGTTAAAGTCATCAGATTTTCTGAGTTCAAAAACCAGTAAGAATTGAAATCCCAATTATAATACCTTTCCACGAATGGTTGAAAGCACTTTGCCTCTGAGATCCATGAGATGAACTTCATTGCTACCTTTCTTGTCATAGTTTTCAACACGATAAACAATATCACCATTTGTATTGAAAACAGTGCAACCATTTGTATGACACACAAGAGATTTCATCCATATTGTAAATATTTCTCTTTCTGATGTTATGTGGGGAGAACAAGTGGGTACTTGAGGATACACTTTAGCCATTGAGAGCCTGAGCTGAGATGGAAGAAATTTTTTGGGAAATTTGGAATATTGGTGCTAAAGCCTGGGGTGATAGCTCATTTATATAATTTGATATTTGGTTGGAGACTATAAGGTATATATTATTAAAATTTGATAGTGTGCATGTGCATGACCATCGTGGAGTCGCACTTACTAACTTAAACAAAGATAGGAACTAGGAAGTGTTTTATTATTCTAGTCTAGTTATCTATTTGGCCTTCTCTACCTCCTTGCTTTGTTTGAGTATTAATCATCACTGTTCTGTACACATGGATAAGCACTGCTGCTGTTATAAAATTCAAAAAATGCTACTAATAAAACAAATTTCACAATTTATTAAAGTAGCAAATCGTGATTAATGAATAGTTACTCTCACCATATATAATAGTCACTAACATTATTTTTGTTATATACCAATCACAATTTAAGTCCCATAAAAAAAAATATAAATAAAAAACCCCAACTGATAAATATATAATTTGTGGTGTCCTTATATTTATTTATTGTATTTAATTTTTTTGGACTCCCAGCAAAATGATAACTAAGACAAAGTGTTTTGGAATGATCTGAGGTGGCATAAAGTGACTGGTTACTAGATGTGGATGGGTCAACTGGAAATTAAGTGGTTCGTCTGCTGTGATTACAACACCTTTTGGACGTGTCCCTTTGGTATAGGACCTATAGGAAGATTTACTATTTTAGTTTATTTTACAAAGAGCAGGACCTTTTACATTTTTCCAGGAAAAAAAGAAAGAAAGAAAAAAGAGCAATATATTAAAAGCCTAAATAATAAACGTAAATAAAGCACATAAGCCCCATCACCCAAAAAATAATAATATATATATATATATAGATATATTTTATATTCCCTAAGAGCATCTTTATCAGTTGTGGCATAATTTATGCCATTTTACCACATTAAAGACTTACTTTATTATTTTACCACATCATTTTACAACATACCATTTATCAGATGTTCTATACTTCAATTCTATACATTAAAATAATATTTACTACACATTAAAATAATATAAACTACACAATAAAATAATATATTTAACACAATAAAAAACATCTACAACACTGCTACTGCCGCTGCTGCCACTGCCACCGCTGCCGCCACCACCACCACCGTGGCAGCCACAATCCATTGTAAAACCACCACTAGAACCACCGTCATCAACAATCCACCCCAAAACCCATTAAAAACAGAGCAACACCCACTAGCACAGCAACTCAAACCCAGAAAACACAATCAAAACCCAGGCAACCCAAACACACGAAACTCAGGCAACCCAAACCCAAGCAACCCAGGCAACCCAAACCTACTAACACCGGCAACCCACAATCAAGATCTCACCTCACCTCAACGTCGATGCCCACGATCGTGACGAACTCTCCGATCTCACCTCAACGTTGATGCCCACGTCGATTCCGATTGGCGATGACGATGACGATGCCCGGAGAGATCGGCGATGACGATGCAAAATGAAACCGGTGAGATGACGATGATGGATCGGCGATGACGATCGGCGATGACGGCGATGACGATCGACGATGACAGATCAAGATCAACAAAACAGAGGTGAGAGGGAACGGTGAGAGAGAACGGTGAGAGAGAATAGAGGTGAGAGGGAACGGTGAGAGTGAAGAGAAAAGAATAATCTGAGGAGAGAGGAGAGAGAGAAAACAGAATAAAAAAACAATAAAAATTATGCCACATGTGAACAGTACCGTTGCAAATTTGCAACGGTACTGTTCACATGTGGCAAATTTTATGGGATTTAGCACATCTGATAAAAGGAGATTTTGGTGTTTGGTGTGGTAAATGTGCCAAATATTTGGCATTTGGCACATTTACCACATCTGATGGTGATGCTCTAATAATGATATTTTTGCTTACGTTTTTTGTTTAGAGACCTTTGGAATGGTGATGGACACAGAGGGCTGATGTCATGCAGAAAAAGGGCATACATTGCTCGTGTGCTCATCTATGATTGCTTTAAACATGGGCGGGAGGCCCTTTAGGTTTTTAATTCCTTCCCCTTCCCCCGAAATTTTAGACTAGGAGTAATTTCTGCTTAATGGTCCCACTTGATATAAATAATAATAATAAATTATAGGGTAAACTATATATTTGGTCCTTAACCTTTATACTAAATGTCAATTTGATCCATAACATTTTAATTATGTCAATTTGGTCCTTAACATTTTAATACTGTGTCAATTTGGTCTCTATTGTTAAGTGATGAATAAAAAATTTTGATGTGGCTAACGGTAAAAGTACAAAATTATTTTCACACCACCTAAGATGCTGTGTATATTGCCACATAGCCTAAAAAATAAAAATAAAAACTTAAAAGTTCAATTAAAAATACAAATCGAATTTGGTCAGATTTATGTCAATCCACCACTGTAGTTCTTTCCGATTTCCAAATTGAAAAAAAAAAAAAAAAAGACGAAGGGATTTCTAGGGAGGAAAAAACTACACCCGAACCATTTTGCTTTAAATTCACATCTCACTTGAACCCTTTCTCACATATCTCACAAAAAGTAAATGTCCTCAGCAAGTAGTTCCATCATCCATGACGTTGAGTTCAACTATTTTTGAGACATTAATTCTCAAGTTTGAACACTTTGTCTAATGGCTCTTGTTTAAACAAAACTATATATCCGATGAGAGTTTCAAAGGGACTGTTGGGTTGGGTATAAATTTGGTTGCAGGAGAGGAGGGCGGCCGTTGACGATAATTTGATAGATGGCGAAGATGATCCAGGAGGAGACTATGTCCATCTAAGTCTGAGTGCTAGACCTGGGTAGAAAATTTTCATCTTGATGATCTGTGTATAGAAATTATATATTTTTTGTTAAAAGTGTTGAATATGTGTATAGAAATTTTTTTTTTTTTCAATCCTTCTTTATGCTTTTTCTGGTTGGTTTAATTTCATTTATATATATATATATATTTTTTAATCTTTGTACACAAGACATCCTAAGTTGTATAAAAATAATATTTTATTTTAGCTATTAGCTACGTCATCATTTTCCATCTATCACTTAATGACAGGAACTATGTGTGATAAGAACTATTTTGACACAGTACTAAAAAATTAGGAACCAAATTGACACATTTAAAAAGTTATGGACCATATTGACATTCAGTTCAAAGGTTAAGGACCAAACATGTATTTTACCCTAAATTATATAAATTTATCTAATATTTAGTTAAATTATTTATGGAGTAATTATTAGATACTTTTAAAGTATAATGATGTGGTACTTTTTTCTTTAATTAAATTCATAGTGAGATCTACCATAAATGTGAGAGAATATAGCATTATGTCACCGTACTTCAAGAGTAACTAATAAGCAGAGAGAGAGAGAGAGAGAGAGAGAGATTGTTGTGTGCGTGCCAAGGATTTCTATACCAAGCCAAAATTTTGGCACCAATCGTTGAAGATTTTATTGGTGTTTCAAGTGAAAGTTGCTGCATGCCTCAACTACATCAATCAAGCCATTGCTATGGTATTAGTCACGAATTCAATATTCATGCAATAAAAAGATCTACGGTGGTAGAAGAGTTCAATCATAGTTGAAGTGGTATGTGGTCACGTAATAAGTCCTATATTGTAGGTAACATTTCTATGATCTATATATTTTTGTATTGTTGTACTTCCATTTTACTATAGTGGAGTCTTCCCAAAGGGCTTTTCTCGTGGATTTTCCCTCTTCATAACCAAATCACTTGTGTCTTTTATATTTCACTGCTTACTCATTATGATATGGTTCTATGCATGTTTAACCGAATTAGTACTCAACAAGCATAATTGATTATCTAATTAAGTTGGCTTAAATTGAATTAAAATAAATCAGCCAGAGTCTAAATTTTCTTTTAGATATTATGATTTTAAGGTTAAAATTTTGGGACATGCCCCACTTTGTCATCCATAAACAAAAGAGAAGTTATTATTAAATTTATCTCATATTACATTATACATGTTAAGGCATATAAAAGTAATACTTATTATTTAATTTATCTAAAATTAGTTTATTTTTATACATTTTATGGTTTTAATATATATATATATATATATTTTTTTTTTTTTGCTCTATTGTGTCATCTTTAATTTATATAATAAAAGGACTTGATTCAAAAGGGTGAAAGAATGAGGGTTCTAATTAGACCCTTTTAGATATACACCATTATCACTTTCTTTAAGATTTTTTCTCCTCTCCCTGTGTGTATATTAAAATACTTTAGTATTTAAAAAAAAAAAATAGTGGATTAATCTCACATTGGAAAATGAGTGTGAATTAAACAAATTTAAAGCTTGTGTTGTATATCTAAGAGTTATAGACTCTTTTGGATATACACTACTGTTAGTTTCTTTAAAATATTTCTCCCTCTCTCTGTATATGTGTTAAATATTTAATATTCTCAAAAAAATAAAAATATAAATAAAAAAAAGCTCAGTAAGTCAAATCTTTTTCATGACTTGATGGTAAAGCACAATTGTCAATGGGCAAATTATAGGTTTCAAATCATCTTGTATCTATAAAAAAAGATGTTTAAAGAACATTAATTGTGATTATTATATTTCAAAGGATAATTACACATGACATAATGGAAGAAACTATTTATCTTGAATTAATAAAAATGACTTGATGAAATTTGTTTTATATATATATATATATATAGGAGCTTAATTAGGAAGGAGTGTTTGGAAAGAGGTAGTTGCTACGAGTGTGTGTTCTCTACTTAAAAGTAACCCTGCAGTCCATATACTAGAGTAAGGTTCAACTTGATTCGTTGATCCAGAATTATATGAACAAGTCAACTGACCTAGATCTCTTCATTGTGTTTAGGTTGAACTAATTAACAAAACAAAGCCAAGTTGCATTGTCATAAAATATTACATTCCTAAGACATTGGCTACTTTCTTGAAATTCAGGTTAATTTTTTTTCATTGAGACATGGGTTGGTCAATAGCAAAAATAGAGTTTTTTTTTTTTTTTTTGATCGAGGCCAAAATAGAGTTATTAATGCAACCAAGCATGCCCCTCTTATATTCTTTTGTACTATTGAGACCAGCTGAATAGAGACAGGAAAGTCCATAAGAAATTGTTACATATGCATCCGACAATTTGGTGACGAATTTAACACATCTAATCTAATGCATCTATTCTCTCTTCTCTTCAGTTTAAGATAAGTACGGATGACTAAGCTGATGATGATATGCATGGGGGAGTAAGTGAGGCAAACAATAAGAACGTTTTGACAGTGATTTTGTCAGCACCAATATACATTAATGGGTATCTATTTTCTAGTTAGCCCACCAGCATGTGTGATGTGTAAGAGATTCAGGACATTCATTGAAACCACATGTAAATAATATTTTCATTGACTCGAACCAAAGGAAGCTCATCCACAAAGAGGATTTTTTTTTTTTGGAGAAAAAATGGAAATCATATAAAAATTTCCAAAGTTAATATTATGTTTTAGATTAGGTCCCAAATTTTAATTTGGTTTACTAAAATTCCTAACTTAAAAAGTTGTTTCAATTTGAAGTATATCTCTATTTGCATTATTGTAGCTAGTAATCAATTTCACCCCAAATGAAGTGAAATCAGACTAGCCTGTGTTGGTTTGTGTTAGAGATATATTAGTCATAATAGCCCATAGTATAGACCCAAGCTTATCCTATTTTGTGTGCAAGAAAAAATTTTCTACTAGTTTTAGAAGTTTAGGGTTTAGCCTACTATATATACTTATGTTATGGTTTATTATAACATAATCTATGTACTACACTCTTATATAATAAAAATGTTGCATTTAAGGGTTTGCTTCGTGAACTTAGGCCATCAAGGGTTGAATTACATAACCCTCGTGTTCTTGTGTTCCTATTTTATACTTTTTCTTCTACATCTATTCTAGTATATTCAATATGGTATACATCAATACTAATATTTAATAGTTTGTTCTGTCACAGCTATCCTTACAAGGAAAGGGAAATCTCGTGTTTGAATTCCATTTTAAAGTAAATGACTTGAAGAATTATTTTTTTCCAAGATAGGTTATAGGTGGACTTAACAATATTCACTTATTAATTCAACAAGGCTAGGAACAACACTTTTTGCAACCTTTTTATTTTTTATATTTTATCATTTTTAACATAATTTGTTGTGATTGGTACATAATTAATAAAAATGGTGTTAATGAAGAATCTAAGTTAAAATGATATTGCTCAAATCATGACAATTCATATCAATATTTGTAAAAGATGTTGTGTTTCGCATTGGAAGATGAACATATTGTGACTTATAGAAGTTAAGGATGACTAATTAAGCTAATACGGATTAATTTTTAAAAAGAAAGAAAGATGGCGCCGGTGTGATATCACAATAAATTACTATTTGGTAATAATGCTAAGCTAGTAAATGAAGAATTTTATTCTTCAACCTATATTTTAGCAGGTGCTCCACCTACTTCAAAAAATTAAAATTAAAATCCTTATATAATAAGAAAGAAAAGAAGCTGATCTTGAAGAATTTCTATCATTTAGGAGAAGAGATTGAATTAAACACATTTGTTTAGCCCGAGTCTTTCTATTCCAAGCATTGTTGGGGTGGAGAAATTGTTGGAACATCGTTGGGGTGGCTGATTTAGGGGTTGCTTTTCAACAGGAGCAATGGTAAGTTGTCATATCATCGTCGATTGAGGTGGTTGATTTTAAGACACCACTGACTGGGGAGAGAGAATGTGTGTGTGCTAAGGGAAGAAATTTGATTTCAAAAGAAAGTGGGGAAATGTTAATGGGCACTGCAAGATGTCCGTTAAGAATGATTTATTGTATGATTCACCTAATAAAAAATTAATATAAATTGATGAAATGACTAAAAATAGTACTAAAAGGACAAGTGAAACTCAAAAAGTTGGTTTTATTAGGTCTACACCCTATAAAATTGTTTAAAAAATATAACAAAAAGTTGACTTTACCAACGTAAAGTTGTTTCTTAATGGGCACCATTCGTGCCTGTTAACATTACCTAAGAAAGAGATAGAGAAAAGGGGGAGATGGGCTATTGAAATTTTTTGAGATAATAATGGTATTTTATTATTTAGTGATAACAATAACACTGTATACATGTTTTAAATTTATTGGGTAACTAAGAGTTTTATAACTTAGGGTGTGTTTATTTGGAAGTGAAATAGGGTGAATGAAAAACTTTGGAGAGAAATAGGAAAGAAAAATTTTTTGGAGAGTGTTTGGTTGGGTGGGGAGGAAGAAAAATAAATGGTGGGGTCCGGGTGTTTTCTCCCCGGGCTCACCAAAAATTTTTTTCTCCAAAATGGAGAGAAAACTGAGTTGATTTTTGAAAAATGTTACTTCAGCCATGCTTTTACACTTCTGCCTCTCTTTTAAATAGCAACCAACTATGCCACAACCCACAGTGCTCTCATCATGCATTTTTTTTTTTTTTTTTTTCATTTCCACTACTTTCCAGTATTCCACAACTCCCTCTAGTCAAATCTTCCTATTTTTTTTTCCTTTTTGTCTTTTTCTCTCTTTATAATCAAGGTTTTCAAACCCGAACCATTCATTGAACCATAAAAGGAAGAGATTCAAGATTTTTAAGGTTGAACCGAGGTCAAATCGAGGTCGAACTGTAATAATGTCATAATTAATTTAATAAATAAATAAATATTTTAAATTAGAAATAATAGAAAATTTGACTAAAATAAGAAAATATTTAGGTACCAAAAACGTAATTTTATAAAAATAAATTATATATATATATATATATTTATGAAACCTACGTCTAAATTAAGCCCATGCCTTAGGCACAAATTAAACCAAGCCCATTTGAAAGGTCAACTATCCAATGAAATTTAAAAGTGGAAAACAAAAAAGATAAAGGACTTAAAAAGAAGAAGCTAGAAGTCTACTCATTAAATAATAGCCTTAATTCAAAACAAAGCCCAAGAATAAAGTTGTTGGTCAGTAAGTAGATGACAGCCAAGCATTATTACTTCACCATCTCCATCGTCTGCAAAGCAACTCCAGAGTTCTCAGTCCAGACACAAAAATTGAAATGGCAGAAAGGCAAAAAAACGGAGAGAAATTAGAGGGAAAGCGCGAGTGAGACAGAAAAGAAGAGAGGCGATGCAATCTAAAGGTCTAACAACATCACATGGCAATTTGAAGCATCAACAATGGTGGTAAGTTCCAAAAATAAAATTCAGATCTAAACCGCAAGAACCGTCAACGGTTTTCAAACCCAAAAGGTTTAATCACGATTTGCACGGTTCACTGCTTTTCTTGTATAAGCCGGTTCTTGAGAGTTAAAAACCCTTATTAATGAATGGTTTCTGGTTAATCCAGTCGGATTGTATAATCCGGTCCGGGTTTCACAACCTTGTTCATAATGTGTTCAACTTTTTTTTTCTTCCTTTTTTTTCTTACACTCACACACATATAATATAATATAATATAATATGTATGATGTGTAAATTTTTTAAAATATTATTCTAATTAATAATAAGTAATATTTTTATTATTTAATAAGTATAATATAAATTATTTCTTACATGTTATGTAATAAAGGTATAAGAGTAGATTTACATAAACTACATTTTCTATCCTTCCACTTTTCTCCTCAACCAAACAAAAAAGTTTTCCATCCTTCCAATTTTTTAATCCCTCCAACCAAATACACTTGAGGGATAATTAAATCTTTTCTATCATCTCACTTTCTATTCTC
The DNA here is from genome assembly GCF_002906115.3 of Quercus suber. NCBI lineage: Eukaryota > Viridiplantae > Streptophyta > Magnoliopsida > Fagales > Fagaceae > Quercus > Quercus suber. Next base: position 487,987 of record NW_027069669.1, on the reverse strand, counting down.
CCACTATTTTCTATTCTCTCACTTTTCTGTCTCTCCAACCAAATGAGCCCTTAACGGCTACCTCTTGATTACTTCTAATGAAGTAGATATTCAGGGTTCAAATCCTCATTTTTTCTACTATCAATTTTTTTTTTTTAAATAATTAATCAATTCATGGGTGGCCTTATCAAATGGTGGTGTTAACATAAAGAGTATTCTCTATAAGGCACTTTCTCTTTCTTATATCAAAAAAGAGATTCTATTAATTTATTTCATAAAAGTAACTACCTTAAGGGTGGTCACTGGCTAGTGTATGGTATCCTTAAATTTAAGGATGTTGTTTATGTTGTATATATAGGTATATACAAGAATAGATTGTAATAATGATATAAGATTGGAGAGTATTCATTTGTAAAATGAATAAAATGAAATTTCAAGATCTGGATTTTCTTTATGAAAATTCAAGTTTCAGGATGTTCGATCAGTCGAAACTTTTGCTCGATCGATCGAATTGATCAAAAAAATTGATCTGTAGCTTCTACCTGACTTGATTGGTGCTCATTCATGTTCAATCCATAGAAAAGAGCCTTTGTCTGATGCTTGATTCCTCTCGATCGAACGAGACTTGTGAAAAATTAAATTTCTGCAGAATTTTCTGATAACTATTTTGAACGTTTGAAAATGTTTCAAGCCTTGTAAACAGTTTTATGAGGCATCATAATTCTCTATATGTACCTTTTAAAGGGTTATAGCCTTATGGGTATAAATAGAGGTTAATGTTCACTTGTAGACAAGAAATCCTGTAGGTATTTCTCAAAATAGTAAGTTAAAAAAAAAAAAAAAAAAAACACAAGAAATCTTGGGAGTATTCTCTAAAATTTATATTTGTAGAACCCAATAAACTTGGTTGTATTTTATAGACAAGTTTGTAAAAACTCTTTAACATCTTGCGGATGGGGGCAAATATTGTCTAAGAATAACATTCAATTGTGTCTCCAAGTCAATCACTAATTTCTATTTATATGGTATGTTCATTGGTTCTTGCATTATTACTCTTGATTTGGTGAAATCTCCAACAATTAAAATCAAAACAAGGAAAATATGGTACAATTCAATTCATTAATCTCAAGGGAAGTCAAAATAATACCTCCCTAAAATTTTATAAGAATGCTAAACTACGTGCACACATCATTATAGTAACACAAGGCTGGCGTTGGTCTGTCAACAAATGTAACAATCAGTAAGCAATATATATACAGTTTATTGCCTTCAAAAAAATGTATAATCAAACATTAAGCAATAATTAGACAGAAGATGAATCTATCTATATTTGAATAATTGAGTAGCACAATAATATAAAACTCCTGATTTCTTTAAAAAAAAACATTAAGCAACCATCAAGACCCTAATTTTCATAAAGAAAAATGAGAATTGAATCATGTGTTTCATTATATATAGTTTAGAATGGCATAAGGTCTTTGGCTACTTGCATATTTACGACAAGGGTATTATAACTGTCATATCGTTGTCTTATATCCATGATGACCTTCAAATGTAATCTCATATAGGCCTCCATAAGGCGAGGAGTACTGGGGGAGTTAATTTTTGCATTAGGCTCTGGCTCAGGCTCAGGCAAATCAGAATATGGCAGCAGGGCTTATAGCTATAGCTCACACTGTGGTCTGGTTCTAGGGGTTAATTAATCAGCTAATTAATCCTAGTTGACTAACAACTATATCAGAACAGATAATTGATGATCAGGTTGATGAGGGTTGCAGCTTAAGATTTTTCTCCAACCCTCGCACATTAAATTGAGAACATGGTTGCCAATCCCTAGTATATATATATATTTAGCTGTAATTAGTTCGATAATATTCTATATAAAGCGTGGCTGTCACGTACATAAACTTGGGTCTAAAACTTAGGTCATGCATCAAACGAACGTCTTACGCTGCGACTTAGAGCTATTCATGAACAACCAAGTAGCTAGGATTGATACAAGCAAGGTATAACTCAATGCAAATTGTCACTATTCTTTTGCAATGACGTTCTATCTACCATCATTTTTATTTTTGGAATGATAATAGATAGTACAAATGTACAATATATAATTGTAGGTATTACAGAAAATGTGACTGCTAAATACTTAAGCCCCTTTTTTTGGGAGCTTTTATATAAAAACTAATCTAAATATCTCAGGAAATAATTCAAAAATTGATAATACCCTTCTATGTTCTTCTCAGCTTTGCATCACCTTTTCAAAAACAACCCAATATTGACTACAAAAATTTCATTAATTACATGTATCAAGAAAACCAAACCAATATTGGAAGCACAAAGATAGTTTGTAAGACGTTCACTAGTTGATTCTATTAGGATCATAATAGAGTTGAAACTTGATACTAAATTATAACTGAGTCCACATGAGAGAAAGTCCTAATTATAATCCATATTTAGGCTCCTCAAACACGAGAAAGTATCTCTTGTGTCTACTCTATGAAGTGGGCTTGTCACAAGAATGTTGGTCACATGCCTATTAGGATCATGTGCCTGTGAGAGACCTGCTAAAACTAGATAATTTTCTTTTAGACACACCCAAATAGGTTTTTCTACGGCTCCTTGCTTTTTCTCAACAAGACAAAAAATTGTATATATCTGGAAAGAGAAAAATCAAAGCCAAGTCAAAGAGGCCCTAAGCTTGCATGCTGGAGACGACCTCTAGTCAATGATGGAGATTATTCACATTCTACTACGAATTAATCCGTACACTACCACGAAAGCCATGATAAGTGAATGATCCATATGAGGCACCACCTCCAAAGCCAACACATCCTCTCCCAACACTACTCCAAAAGATGAATACTTTCGCTTTGCCTGCCCAAAACCAAAATTAACAAAATATAAAGTGAATCCCCGGCCAGTATGGGTTTTTTAGCTCTCTATGTGCTTGTAATTGCAGTTTCTCGGTGTATTAGCATGATGGTTATTAATTGTTTTAAAATATAAAAATTCATTTTATACACCAACACATGAACAGAAATAACTTAGCAAATAAATCAAATACTCACCTCAGCAACAACATCTCCATTGACGTCTACTATTCTAAATGCTGCTTTGTTAGCAAATCTAACTATCCAATATTTATCATACCCCACAGTAATTCGACAAGCTACATCTCTCATGAGCATTCTGCAATACTTTTTGACTTGAAACCACGGCTTCTCCTTGTTTATGCTAGAACCGCTCCATCTATAACCATTCCAACATCCAAAAGCTAGTAATTTCTGCAAATTTTGTCAAAATTTGAAAAGCACTATTAAGTATACTAGCTTAAAAAATAATAATAATAAAAATAAAAACAACCGTACCTAGCTAGTGCACAAAGTTCTAACTATTAGAATTAACAACAAAAACTCCCACTTAATATAAAGTCCAATAAATTTTAAAAAACACAAAAATAAAAGCAAAACCAAACCAATAAAAAAAGAAGCAGAAGCTAAAACTTAATTACTCAAGGAGTTGGCTAGCTATAGGGGCATAGAGCCTCAACACTCAATTCAAATCTTACCAACCTAGCACAAAAACAAACTAAATGAAAATCATTATACTCGTTATTTAAGTTAATTCTATATGCTTACCAATCATCAAAAAAAGAAACAAGTTGATTATGCTTACCTTTTGACGTATAGTAAAGAGGATTTCCCCCCGTAGATCCATGAGATGAACTTCGTTGCTACACTTGTTGTCATAGTTATCAACGCGATAAACAATCTCACCCTTGGAATTAAAGACAGTGCAACCATATGCATGGTATAAAAGCGATTTCATCCATATAGTAAATGTTTCTCCTTTTGAAGTCATGTAGGGAGAACCAGTGAGTATATGAGGATAGATCCTAGCCATTAATAGGAACATAATTTTGTGGGATTTAACTTGGAGATGAGATCGTGTCTGAACTCTGGAAGAGATAATTTTAGTTTCCAGATATTTGCTAGCTGACTTCCAAACTAATAAAATACAGTAACGTCAGAGTCATGGAGGCAAGTCTAATAAATAAGTCATTAAAACCATCTGGATTGTGTGTGTGTGTGTATGATTTTTTTTTTTTTTTTCCTTTATGTGATTGGTTCATTTGCACCTTGACCTAGCTATATAGGTACCTCATTACTGTGTGTGGAGGAGCACCTTGATCTTGATTTAGTTATACCCTCCAGCAAAACTATATTATGTCTCTCGGTAACCATGAGGTGGCACAAGTGATGCAGAGAAGTGGGTCAACTCTACAAGAGTTGCTCTATAGTATACTAAATGCATGCATGTGTTAGGCATGTTTCTTTGGACAATGTGTAATTTATTCTCCGGACAGCGGCCTCTAGATTTTTTTTTTTTTTTTTAAATGGTCTTCACTGGTAATATTAGAGATACCATTATTTTTTTTTTACAATTTAATATATGGTATAAAAGCGATTTCATCCATATAGTAAATGTTTCTCCTTTTGAAGTCATGTAGGGAGAACCAGTGAGTATATGAGGATAGATCCTAGCCATTAATAGGAACATAATTTTGTGGGATTTAACTTGGAGATGAGATCGTGTCTGAACTCTGGAAGAGATAATTTTAGTTTCCAGATATTTGCTAGCTGACTTCCAAACTAATAAAATACAGTAACGTCAGAGTCATGGAGGCAAGTCTAATAAATAAGTCATTAAAACCATCTGGATTGTGTGTGTGTGTGTATGATTTTTTTTTTTTTTTTCCTTTATGTGATTGGTTCATTTGCACCTTGACCTAGCTATATAGGTACCTCATTACTGTGTGTGGAGGAGCACCTTGATCTTGATTTAGTTATACCCTCCAGCAAAACTATATTATGTCTCTCGGTAACCATGAGGTGGCACAAGTGATGCAGAGAAGTGGGTCAACTCTACAAGAGTTGCTCTATAGTATACTAAATGCATGCATGTGTTAGGCATGTTTCTTTGGACAATGTGTAATTTATTCTCCGGACAGCGGCCTCTAGATTTTTTTTTTTTTTTTTTAAATGGTCTTCACTGGTAATATTAGAGATACCATTATTTTTTTTTTACAATTTAATAAAGTTATGATTAGTTGAACGATTCTTGACTCACCACTAATTTCACTTTCATGTAAAATTACAAGATGTTATTTCAAGTCCTCAACAATATTGAATTTTTTTTTTCTTTTGTGTCGCTAGACTTTATTATTTACGAAATCAGTCTTTATCTCAAAACAACTTAATTTAAAATAATAATAACAATATATTATGTGATTTTTTTGTTTGTGGAAAATTTAAAATATTGATGATGTCATACAGAATAGAGGCAGCAGGCATGAGTTGTTTGTATATATGCTCATAGCCAGGGGTGGAGCTACATGTATGGAAATATTTAACATATAATTATTAGCCTACAAAAATGAAAAATGGGACTCCCCCAATATTTGAGCTAATCCAATGATACTTTAAAAAAAAATTATCCAATTGATCTAGTAGTTATAGAGAATGGTTTTTTTTTTTTTTTTCACATTTATTTTTTATTATAAAATGTGTTCTTATATCTGTTAAAGTTTTGGATCATTCATGTCTTTGAATGCTTCATTAGTTCAATTGAAATTTTTTTACTCACTTTGGTAGAAATTTGGTAACTTATATTAAAAATGAAATCTTTAAGGATTCATTATGAAATATGCTAAATTATATGTGTGTATAGATGTATGTGTTTGTGCATATTTATGAAAGTTTGTAAGCTAATAAATTAGTATCATAAGTTGGCTTCCCCAAACAAAAATTTATGACTATGCCCTTGCTTATGGCAAAGCTTCAAAGAAGAAGGGAAAAAGAGAAATGAACACGAACATTTTTTTTTTTGGGGATAATGAGCACGAACATGAATATATCACCAATGTTGCATCTGTATTTGCACAAGTAATAAAATAAAATATTGTCCCTATAGGACTCTAAACTGGCTAATATGTACTTAGATCCTAATTGGTATTTATTATACATATACAAACTAAAGGGCAAAACTCTTGATATGTTTGGAGTCGACTTCAACACACACTCAGAAAATAAGGGAAATATTTATATACTTTTGGAACAGTGCTTTGAATTCTCACAAAGAGGGTGGGCCTCATGGTTGGTCCCACGTGTGGGGCTCGCTCCCTTTGTGAGTGCCAAAGCACTACTAAGGGAGTATGTAAGCTTTTTCAAGAAAATAGTATGTGACTCTATTATGTGTAATGCACATAAATCATTTAACCACACTTAAGAAATTGTATATAATTATTTTAAATGAGTCATATGTATTGCACATAATAAGGACACATTATCTTTCTAGTATATATGGGTTAAAACCTAAGACTTCAAACTTATTTGAAGTCAAAATTTGTCCTTATTGTAATGGATACAATTATATTTTGGATTTATAAAGTTTTTGGTCATCTAATAAAGAATTTGGTTTTGAATCCAATCTATGCCAAAAACTAATCATCAACAACAACAACAAAAAGTAAATAAGATAGTGTAAGAATAATTTTATCCAACAATTGATGCCACATACGCAAATAAATTTCACAAATTTTTTTTCCCAATTTGTTGAGATGGTAAATTGTAATTATTAAAATGTCATTTTCACATGAGACTTATTGACATCATTTTTACTGCACACTAATCATAACTTACTACCTCGACACTTTTGAAAATAAAAATTGAAATTTATTGAATTTTGTTGGTGCCACATGGATATACCACCTCAACTAAATTGTACTTTCCTTCATAATTATGGTGCAACTACAATTAAACTATGATATAGTTCTTGTTAGCTTCTCAACCCAACTCTCCCTAAACCCCAATGCACTTATAGCTTGTTTGGATGGAGAGAGAATAAGTTAAATTACCTTATTTGGATGTTTTTTAAGGGAGAAGGGGTTCTAACTACTTCTAACCCCTCATTTTTAATTCCCCAAAATTGGAGAGATTTGGAAAGAGAGTAGAGCATAGAAATGTTTAACCAAATGAATTACCAAAATTACTTTTACCATATAAAAAAATTACAAATTATGAAAATGCTAATTATTTTTCTCCCCCTTACTTAATTTTAAGAAAATCTAAACAAAGTGAAGGATAATCATTCCCTTCTACTCTCTTCCCATCTACTCTCCTCTACTCTCCTCTCCCTCCAAACTTCCAAACATAGCATTAGTGTATAGAGAGTTACCACTTGGGCTAACTAGTCCGGTCAATCAATTACAGTATAGTTTCTAAACTTCGGAAAAAAAGAGTAATATATTAATATTTTCCTTAATTCTACGACTCTACTGAAATTCACACTTTATAGGTAGATTCTTTTGAAAATATTTAGATTTTAGACAAATCTGAATTTTAGAGGAATTCCTGGGGCATTTTGGCTGGAAATATAAGTAGTATCCTACAAGGGTCAATGTCGGCGGCATCCTCCTAATCATTGTGAATTGGTATATTTTTTCTATTTGGGTTAAAAGGTCCATGGTCATGCTTTGGATGCTGAAAGTTCTTCCGTCAGCCCAGAAAATAGGCATGTACCTCACGTACTATTATTGACCCTCCAGAACACCTTAGAAAAATTGACCTTATATATGATTACACATCTATGTTTGTGTTGGGCTGGCTTATTTTTACGTTTAGATCGATAATCATGCATTCAGCCAATAAAACGATGATCATATGTGTTTGTGACCCCCTTTTTTCTTTCCTTTTTTTTTTGTTTTTTTGCGCTTGCCAAGCCCTACTTGTTGTGACCATTTTAAGAAAATATTGGCTCTATGGATTTATGGGAAGGGCAAGGGGAGGTGGCATTAGGGGTAGGAGGATTGGCGTAGGTGCCAAAATCCAAATCATTAAAAGTTTAGAAATACAAAATTTAAATAAATAAATAAATAAATAAAATCATTACTACCGAGTACCGATATAACTTGTGATTGGATAGATAGTAAAAGTGCACTGAGCTTGATGTGAATATTAATATTCACATCAAGCTCAGTGCACTTTTAGTCAAATTTTATAATAAAAAACTCACATTTGTTGCTTTAACTGATCTACTATATATTCACAAACGACTACATTAGCCTCAATATTCTACCATTATTCTATTTAAATAGTTGAAAAAAAAAATTATTCTTTCTTATGTATTGAGTGAAAAATGTTAATCAGTGTTTTGAGCCCACGATTCATAATAGTTAAAATTTTTTGACAATATATTTGAGCCTAATGCATGAGGTCTTTGGATGAGTTTGATTAAAATTTTGGCTAGATGTAATCTTGAACAGCCTTATGCTAAACTCTTTGATAAGCGGTAGAAAATAGTGAAAAGTTTTCTCTCCTCCATCCCAATATTGGGGCTAAGAAACACCCCCTAATTAAATAGGGTATAGGCCCAAAACTTGTAAAGTTTCACAATTCTGAAGCTTTCCAACCCAGATCACAAAGAATTTTTGTGGTTGTTGCCTGGGGCGGTTCAGTTTCATGGGCTCACGACCTTTTGTTAGACATAATATGGTCCAATTTTAATTTTAGCTTCAGTGCTCCTCCACAATGGGCCAAATTCAGCCTTATTGTTGTGCCACTCAGACCAAAGTTGAGACTTGGAGGTTTTTTATTTTATTTTTTTATTTTATTTATTTATTTATTTATTTTATTTTATTTTATTTTATTTTTTTAAAGAGGGATTTGGAAGATTTAAGTGATTTATTGGTTCCAAAAAAAATTGGAGTCAAATTCCACCCCCCCCCCCCCCCCAAAACAAAGAGAGTATACAAATTAGTTTAGAAGGGGAAATTGAAATGCATTTTTAAGAGATATCTCATATCCTTGTTAAATAATTGTGTGGGAATGAATGGAATTATTAAGAGAGAGAATTCATCCCATTCAATGCACTATGTCTCTGTGCATTTCTCCTAAAAGTTGAATGAACGATTCATTTCCGTCTATAATTTAGGAAAATTACGTGATTTACTTTTTAAAGCACAAATAAAATAATAGCTATGTTTAGCAAATGTATATATTTTTTCTTCTTTTGTAAACTCCTAAACACACTAACTGAAAAATATTCATTTCAATCATTTAAAGCAATAGCATTAGATGTGCTAAATTAGCATTTAGAACACCAAACACCAAAATTTAATCTCCATTAGATGTGCTAAAATTTTTAAATAATCTCTCCCCTCTTTATTAATTATCTCTCTTTTCTCTCTCATTTATATCTCTCGCCTCTCTCCTCTCTCTCTTTATTTTTGGTTTTAATTTAAAAAAAAAAAAGAGGTAGTGTGTTGTTTTAGGTTATTTTAATAGGTGATATGTTAATGTAAAAGACGAGATGTATGATGTTAAATTACATCATATATATATTTTTATTTTTATTTTTATTTTTATTTTTAGAGAGAATTTCAACATTTGGTGTTCGCTTTTGACTATAGTTCTTTATCATCAGACCAAAACATTAATTGGTTTTTGGTGTAGACGGAAATTGAACCACAAATCTCTTATTCAACCATCAGAGACTTTACCAATTAAGCTAACTGAAACACACACATCATATGATGTAATGTTATATTAAATACATAAAGTAACTTTTTGTAATGATAAAATAGGGTTTTTAAAAATAGTTGATGCTAATGCTGTAGATTATCCATTCCATTTTATCAATTTGAAAATTTTCCCTATTTGGTTTTTAATAATCCATTAGATAGTATCAAAGTATTCTGCCATGCTCTTCTCATCCAAAGAATATTGGCTTTTCTGGATAAATTGAGCCATGAGAAAGGGTGATCGAAAAGGAGATGATCATACCCCTCAATCCCATCATGATAAAAATTGCATTCCGGATGGTAGATTATTCCGAACCTCATAGCAAGCGATAAAATCACAAGAAATTGAGGTAAACTAAACACTTTCCCAAAAATTCATGGACCACTCAAAGATCTTCGGTTTGTGTCAAGAGCCATGTAAATCAACTAACTGACACATTTTAGTATTTCAAATAGAGACATCAAGGGTTCAAATCCCTCAATTTCAACTTTAAAAAAATTACTTTCAGTTTTGAGAAGTTTGGAACAAGAAAATTGATCAATATGGTCCATTTGATTGGCAATCCAAATTAAAGTATCCCCCGAGTCCACGATGCTAATTTTTTAGGTGCAAACTACTGAATGCTATAAAGGAATCACAATAACATGAGCTGTGGTACCAAATAAAATTAGATTGGACAGACCTGATTTAAGGCAGGAGACAATTGTTACTCATTAGAAACGATTATTTCGTTTAAAAAAAAAAAAAAAAATGGAAAAACCCCGTTGAAGGCGAAGAAAGAAGAACATGATGTTTCTTTCCGGTTCCATATGGAAGAATTTTGGTGAAGTTTGTCTATCAAATGGTGCAAAAGATTTTTCAAAGGTTTTTCTCAACAACCATACCAAATATCAATACCATTGTGGACATTAATTTTCTATTCTTGTGAAAGACTGAATTTTCCTTGTCTTTTCCGCTGAACTTTCGTGTATAATCCTATTTTTTTAGGAATCACAATCACCTGATTAAGACTCCTAGAAACTTTGACGCGGAAAGCAGAGTTTGGCCCGTGGTTCATTTGACAAGAGTAACAAAGTTTACCAAATATTAATTTTCCAAAAAGATGGTTATAAATTATAATTACCGTATACAAGGGACCTTTACTAGTGCTTGACAATTGGATTCTATGTTTCTCATCACTATCTAACACTTCTATGCTTGGCAATGGCAATTCATTGGAGCTTTTCTAGATCAGTGACACACTGACGTCAATTGAATTCACTTTTGGAAAATATGGCTCAATCCCAGTCAGTTTCGCATTGCCATCACTGTGGACCTTGATATATAACTACGTTTGAATTTATTAATTAACCCAATAAATTAATAATTCATGACATCATGTGAGATCCCACGCTTAAATATTAGATACTTCATAGTTTATAAAACCCACATAAAATATGATAGTGCATATGAACACCTCCAAATTCTCATATTCGATCACTCTAACAGGCTCATGTTTGCAGAGATTATTGCATTCTTTCCAAACCAATTAGTTTCCATGTTTTTTATTTTATTTTTTTGTTGAGGTTTCAGTNCTTCTGTTTTTCCAATCTTCTTCAGTTTTTTAGCTATTGCAACTGCGTCCATCTCCCCTGTAATGGTCAGCAACTGCTCATTTAGATTAGCTTCTATCGAATTTACTCCTGTGGACCATGAAACCCAGTTGCAAATATGTTAGTAAATTAGAACAATGATGTTGATATTAGATTTTCACAATGTAACGATCAACATTAATACAAACTTCATTAAGCAAATACTATAAGAAATCACCTATACCAAGAACTAGATTAAATTTTACAATTTATCCTCTAAATTGTTCAACTCTGCCATCATTTCTTAAGGTTGAACTCTACTCAAGTAGCTATTTCTATTATTAATATGGATGAGGTGATAAATTTGAACAATATTCATATATTTAGTTTTTGTTTGGTTGTAGGTTCCAGTTAACTCAACTGATAAAATTTGACGTTAGAAAGTTTGTAAAATAATTTGTGTTTTTAGCATTTGCTCACACTCATATGATTGAATAAATTGAAGTAAATATGTATAACAAATATCATTAAGGGACTTGAAGCAAATAAATGCACAAGAAGAGGTTTTGACTACCATAAACATCAGCTACAGTCTGCATGGCTTTCTTCTTTGTCTTCTCATCATTCATAGTCATGATTTTGAAAACTATCTTCTACAAAATTTAAATGCAATTGAACAACATATCAGAACTGCAGTAACAGCAAATAAAACATAACGGCAAAATTTGGAAGAAGATCAAAGACTTGATTGACATTACCTGAGCCATTAGAAGAAGTCGTTAATAAGAAATTTAAAAGGAACACAAGAGACTTAATTTGGAACACTTGCATTGCGGTCATGATGAGTGGTGAGGGTCCATATTTATATAGCAGTAGTAGTGGCTTATGTAATTAACGCTGTATTGGCCACTACTTCAAATTGGTGTCTTTTTCTTGTTTCCATTAATTAGATTCTGCCCTGAATTCATGATGGAGGAAAAAGATCCCACTTAGTCGATAACCTTTTCCTCCTCTGTATCCAAAAAAAATTGTTTGATTATAATACGCATCTAGTCATTTTCTTAAGCATAATTTTATATAAGTCATGTGATGGTGTGCAATTAGAGCAAATGTTAATAAACTATATTTAAAAAGTTTTAACACTATTTTTATAGAAAATATTTAAAGCTATCAACAAAATTAATTGCTATGTCATTTTCCCATAAAATATTTCTAAAAATAGTTCATAAATCTTAAATTCATTGTGGAACCCACTATTCATATGAGAGGAGGGAGTATGCATTTATAGTACTCTAGGAGTACCTAATAATTTTCCTACCTTTAGAACATTGATTAATATTTACCTAATTTTATTTACTTCTTTAGTCTAATGCTGTAATGCATCTTCAAGCCTAGCTAAAACTATAAATAATAGGAATTTTTAAAGGATGCTTTAAGGCATTAATTTAAAAATTATTTTTAAAAACATTTTATGAAAAAAATAAAGTAATTAATTTTTTTAATAGTTTTTTTTATTTTTTTATTTTCAATAAAAGTTGTGTAAAAAATTTTCTAATATAGTTTATTAACAATTGTCCTAAAAGTACCCGTTAACATAACCCATAAACAATATAAGAAGTTATTACATGTATCATTCCCAATGAATTAGGGCCCGTTTGGTACCGTTGCTTAAACAATAGTTTTTACTGTTTAAACACCACAACACGTATTTCCACAACATTTTTTCTCCCACACATATTTCTACTACACTTAAACAATATTATTAGAAATCTCTACCAAACGAATCCTAATTATCAGTTCCAAAAGATTTTGACAATCTTAATTTTTGTATTATTTTGCTATGCGCCAAGTGGCAACAGTTTAGAGACTATAATAAACCTTGGAAGATTTACCTTCTTAAAGCATTCCCATCTGGCAATTCTATCCTATTCTATTTTACTATATCAAAAAGCTACTTTATCAATTATACAATACCATTTTATAATACTCCTAACACTCCATATTTTATTTTTTCATACAACATATTAAAATAATATAAATTACACAATAAAATAATATAAAAAATCTCTCTCTCTTCTCTCTTCATCTCTGTTCTCCGTCTCTCTGTTTTTTCCTCTTTCTCATCCACCCACCACCAACCCAAACCCAAAACAACCACCCACCAATACATGCCTGCAACTTGAAAAAAGCCTTGATTTTTTTTTTTTTTCTCTTCAATGCCAATTTAGCCATACTCACAAAAGAAAGAAAAAGCAAAGATAAAATTCAGCCACCATCCATATCAAACCCATACCCACCTCTTCCTTTAGGCATCGGTCACAATAAAATAAATAAATAAATAAAATAATAAAAAAACCCATAACCACGAACCTGATGGCCATACGAAACGCCACCTTGGTGAAATCTACAGTAACAATAACAATAATAGTAACCCATCAGATCAAATATTAAGAATCAAAAAATTTCAAGCTCCGCTTGGAAGGAGGGAATGGAATGAAATGGAAAGAAATAAAAAGAATAATTTTAGAATATTCTTCCCTTCTCTTGTTTGGGAGTTTTAATGGAGGGAATGGAAAGTCCATTCCCTTGTTTGGGAGTTTAAGTGGGAGGGAATGGAATGAGTACAAGGGAATACTCATTTCTCTCTATTTCTTTAAAACCTCAAATTTTCATTCTTCCCGAAATTGGAAGGAATGGGAGGGAATGAAATTAAATTTAATGATTTTTTTACTAAAACTCCCAAAATACCCCTATATATTCAGCCCTTTATTTTAAATAGGGGTCTAATAGTAATATTGTCATAAAATAATTTCATTCCATTCCATTCCCTCCATGTTGCTCCCAAATAGGATTACTTAATTCCATTCATTTTGATTCCTTTCCATTCCTTTATTTTAAAACATCCAGTCAAGGTTATTTAATTCCATTCCATTCCATTATTTTCCATTCCTTTCCCTTACTTAAATACATTCCATTCCATTCTTTTCCATTCCTTTATGATCATCTCATTCCATTCCATTTCATTTCCTTATGAACTCCCAAGCGGAGCCTCAATATTTAAAGATCCAACATCGGATCTAAAAAAGAAGAGGTGGGTTTTGAATATGATTAGTGATTAGATAGAGATACCTTTATGGTCGGGTTTGTGGCAGCGTTTGACGAGGCAGACACTATCCTTGGCGAATTCTCTGAGTGGATTGAACACTGAGTCTATGGCCTCCATCTCTCCCTGCTTTTTCTCTTTTGATATTACAATCACAAACCAATTTTATTAATTTTGAGAATTTATTAGGAATTCTTTTTTTCACCTTCTCTTCGCTCTAGACAGGAGCGCTAGTGGACACAAGAGTGCCACGCTTGATCAAGCAAAAGGATGAGAGCTATGGCAATGAGGACCACATGTCCATGATCCAGGACTACAGATCCAAGATTGAGTCGAAGCTCTCCAACATCTACAACGGAATCCTCAAGCTCCTTGACACTAGACTTATCTCCTCTGCTGCCACCAGTGACTCCGAGGTCTTCTACCTCAAGCACTAGCACAAAGAGAGAGAGTAAGAGACGAGAGAAGCCACAGAGAGAGAGGGAGATGAAATACTGAGAATTTGAGATGAGGAAAGAGAGAGTTGAGAAAGAAAGATCCCTATGGGCCTATGTAATGAGATTGAGGCCATGATTAAAAAATTCTGGTGGGGTCAAAGAGGAGACCGGAGGAAGATCCATTGGGTTAAGTGGGATGACTTGACCAAGGCCAAAGGAGTGGGTGGAATTGGCTTTAGAGATTTGGCGAAATTCAATGATTCATTACTAGCAAAGCAAGCGTGGCTGCTTTTACACAATCACAATTCCCTATTCTACAAAGTGTTCAAGGCTCAATTTTTTCCAAATACTACTATTATGGAGGCCAAGGACTCAAGATTGGGTTCTTATGCTTGGAGGAGTATACTTATAGGGAGGGATGTTATTAAAAGGGGGGCTAGGTGAAGAGTCGGTGATGGGAAAAAAATTAGTATTTGGCAAGATCATTGGCTGCCAAGGAAGCACCCTCCACAAGCATTATCCTTTCCATTGATAGAATTTGAGAACTCTAAAGTGGACGTCCTTATCGACCCAAGCAGTAGGCAGTGGAATGAAGAGATGTTAAATGGGTTGTTTAACACGGAGGAAGTAGAGCTGATCAAGACTATCCCTTTAAGCAGTGAAGCTTCAGAAGATGTCCTATTTTTGGCCTCACTCAAGCAATGGTCAATATAGCTGCAAGTCTGGATACAGGTTTTTAAAAATGGAAGAAGAGTTGCCTAATGAACCACAAGAGGTTACAAATGATGAGAAGCAGCTGTGGAATGGAATTTGGTCAATGCGTGTTCCTCCCAAGGTGAAAACACTGCTATGGCGAGCTTGCCGAGAAGCCATGCCGACGAAGAGTGCTCTGTTCCATCGTACCATCTCAACAGATTCGTTGTGTGTTAGATGCCACGCCAATTCAGAAGATTCGAAGCATGCTTTGTGGTCTTGCCCAGAGTTAGATTCAGTGTGGTCAGATATAGAGCTGTGGAGTTTCTGGTTTTCAGTTCAGTTCGTGACTTTCAAGGAGCTGTTATCGTGGTTAATTAAAAACAACCATCAGACAGAGCTTTTGTAGTCACGGTTTGGACAATCTGGAACCAACGAAATCGAGTTCGCCTCAACCAACCAGCGGACTCACTTCATCAGATTCCCAACATTGCAAAGTCCTGGCTAGCTGATTATCATGCGAGGCAAATGGCTACTGCTACTCCAGTGCAGCGGACTCACAGTTCTAGAACTCATTGGAGGCCACCACCATCTGAGCTATTCAAGATTAACTTTGATGGTGTCGTTTTCCCACATGATAAAAAATCTAGCATTGGAGTTGTAATACGAGATCACCAAGGTTTAGTGATTGCATCATGTTCAAAACTAGTACACCAGGAGTTATGCAGCAATGATATTGAAGCAAAAGCTGCGGGCTGGGCTCTCTCATTTGCTTTGGATGTGGGAGTGAAACGGGCTGTGTTGGAGGGTGATTCATTGACAGTTATTAAAGGGTTAAGGGAGGAAGAAAGTTTGCTCATACCAATGGGTCTGCTCATTGAAGATGCAAAACAATTATCTCAGCATTTTGAAGAATTACTTTACTCTCATGCAAAGAGGGATTGTAATGTTTTAGCTCATAATCTGGCTAGACATGCCGCTGGCATTCCAGATTTGTTAGTCTGGATGGAGGATGTTCCTTCACATTTTTATGATGTACTACAAGCCGATTTATTAGGCTTAGCTGAATAAAAGCAATTTCCGTTGTTACTAAAAAAAAAAAAAAAAAAGAATAATATTCTGTTCAGATTAAAAAAAAAAAAAAAGCATAATATTCTATCATTATAAAAAGTAAATCTCAAAATACTAAAATAAATCAAATTAACAAATCAGTCTCATAGGTACTCAAGAATTCTTTGCCTTTGGCTTTGGCTTTTTTGGCTTGATTGCCTTGTCTTGCCTTTGGCTTGAATTCTTTTGTCCCACATTGGAAAGATGTCTTTCGCCTTTCTACCTTATAGGGGATGAACCAATGGAGTAAGAGTACCAGTTGGCTTGAATTCTTTTGTCCCACATTGGAAAGATGTCTTTCGCCTTTCTACCTTATAGGGGATGAACCAATGGAGTAAGAGTACCAAACTGGTACTCTTACTCCATTGGTTCATCCCCTATAAGGTAGAAAGGCGAAAGACATCTTTCCAATGTGGGACAAAAGAATTCAAGCCAAAGGCAAGGCAAGGCAATCAAGCCAAAAAAGCCAAAGCCAAAGGCAAAGAATTCTTGAGTACCTACAAGTCTCAAAATAAATAAATAAA
This sequence comes from Quercus suber, assembly GCF_002906115.3. Taxonomy (NCBI): domain Eukaryota; kingdom Viridiplantae; phylum Streptophyta; class Magnoliopsida; order Fagales; family Fagaceae; genus Quercus; species Quercus suber. Next base: position 470,989 of record NW_027069669.1, on the reverse strand, counting down.
TATTTATCAAACTAACAAGTTTAAAATACTTATATTTCTTCACCCCAAAAAAAAAATACTTATATTTTTAAATTATTAATATTTTAGTAGGGTTGGGTTTCTTAGGTTGAAAATTTTGTCAATCTAACCCCATCACAACCTAAGGTTCAAAAACAATTTAAATCCAATACAGCCTATAAATCCACGAAAGCCAAATGGAGGCATTGGGTTGGGTTGGGTTTCTCAGAATGAAGTCCTAGATATTGATAATTGTAAAAAAAAAAAAAAAAAAAAAAAAAAAAAAAAAAAAAAAAAAAAAAAAAAAAAAAAAAACCAATGACAGATTCCAATGTCACATTGCTAATGCATATGGCCAATTTTTGGGCATAATTTCATAGAAGTCTTATTGTCATATTTGACCAAATAAAGGAGAAAACAAGTTTTATTATCACGTGCTATCTTTTTTTTAAAGTCATATTTGGAACAAAGTAAAGGGGAAGAGGAAGAACATTAAAATAAAAAAGGGATGGGGGATGAACATTAATAATAAATAAGATGATAATAAAGTAAAGGGGATTGGGAATGAATATTAAAATAAATGGGATGACAATAAAGTAGAGGGGAATGGGGAAGAACATTAAAATAAATGAGTAACAATATAACAAGGTAAATAGATGTACAAAATGTAAAGAGTTCCTAGATGCTTAGAAGAGATGAGACTTTTTCCCCTTAGGGTACTTCTCATATTAGTCTAGGTTAAGGTTCAATAACCATCTAGGAAGTTTACAACAATAGCACAATCATACACAAATAATATAAGCATAAAGTAGTAAAGAGATAGATATATACAACCACATAAGTAGAAAGTTAGGAATTTAAAGCAATAAATTAAAGAGACAATAAATAAAGAAAATGAATTTCATATATAAAACAAATGATGTTTACAAAGGAAGAAGTAGAGAAGGGGGATGGGTGTAGCTATAGGGAACTGGAGGCTATGTGATAGTGTTCCAGGACACCATCACATAGCCTTCTGGAACACCATCACATGGCCTCCTACTTGTACTCTAAATTTTTGGCTATTTCGTATTTTTCTCAGTTTCTGGTCCGACTTTTGTGCTGCTGTTTGGAGGCCTTTCCGAGCTCCGATTTCTTCAAACTTTATGTCTCTAGAAAGCTCAAGATGTCTAGTTTCCATGGGTTCTAACGTTACAAAATTTGGAGTTATGTTCGTCAAGATATTGTGTTCGGAAGAGAGGTGACGTAGTGTAGGAAATTTTGTGATGTTTTTTCTTAAAAATGCATTCCTTCCAATCCGTGGTGGATATCATCGAGACCTTTTTGTGAGAGGTGTTCAAGAACTCATACTTCAAGCTAGCTGAAAAGGATTGCTCCAATTCTTGCCCAATCGGTATAGTTTCTTGTGCAAAGTTGGTCCAAAAGCAAAATGTTTGACCTAAAAAACATAAATAAATAAACAAAAAAAAAAAAGGGGTCAAACATTTAATTAGGGTTTTGGAGTTTTATTGATATCTCATCCGATTTAACTTTGATTTTGGCCCGTGAACTATCATTTCGAAATGAAAAATATGACCTACGAGATGGTCTAAAATTCAACCCAATCAAATGGTCCAATCAAAAAGTCAACTTTTTGACCATGACCAATTAGGTTTTTTGGTCTTAATTCCTATCAGATGGGTTTTAAATGTTTCAACCCTTTGATTCACCACCCGATCATATTGCATTTATTTATTACCCTTTTTTGGCTATGAAACTTGTAACTTGCACCTTTTTTTGAATATTTCAAATTTTGATATTTGTTTTGACTCATGAATCAAGATCGGACAAAATATGATATCAACAATAATATAAAAGAGACATTTAGAATCCCAAATAATGCAAATTCAAAATTAAACAAAAAATTGCAAAATGGAGAGAGAGAGAGAGAGAGAGAGAGATTAAACAAAAATAAAACTCTCATTTATTAAAAAATAAACTCACAAACATAAACTGCTACGTAGTTAAACACATGTAGAGTAAGATAATAACATTCAAACTTTAATACCAACTAGAACATGGACTCAAAAGCAAACTAGAACATTGACTCACAAATGCAAGGTTGGAAGGAGAAATTGCTATCCCAAGCCGGGAAGGAGATCATGATCAAGGTGGTAATTCAATCTATTCCAGCTTACACAATGAGTGTATTCAAGATCCCGGTAAGCTTATGCAAAGACATTGAAGCAATGATTCAGAAATTTTGGTGGGGATATGGAGGGAAGAAGAAGATCCATTGGGTGAAATGGAGCACACTGTGTAGCTCTAAATCAGTGGGAGGGATGGGTTTTCGCAACATTCAAAACTTTAATAAGGCTATGCTTGCCAAGCAGGTCTGGCGTTTGCACCATAAAAGGGACACTCTACTATACAGATTTTTCAGCTCCAAATATTTTTCGGATGGGAACATTATGGAGGCCTCTGTTTCTTCAAAATGCTCCTATGCATGGCGTAGCATCCTGCAGTCTAGGGAGGTGATTGAGAAGGGGGCGATTTGGAGGATCGGGGATGGTCGTTCTGTTAATATTTGGGACCACAACTGGTTACCTGAACCTGGTGGGAGAAAGGTGCTATCACCGAAACTAGGGGGAGGGTTAGTTAAAGTTTGTGATCTCTTTTACCCAAGCACAAAGTCATGGGATGTCGAGTTGCTGGAGACTCTTTTTTATCCCTAGGAAGCGGAGGTGATTAAAAGAATCTATGTGAGTAGTCTGTGCCATGAGGACTGCCTAGTATGGCCTGGATCACCTGATGGAAACTATTCGGTGAAATCGGCCTACCATATGCTTGCAAACGAGGCCCTCAATCTGTCTCCTTCTTCATCTGTTGGGACGTTAAAGAGGTTTTGGACTGATATTTGGAAGATAAAAGCTCCTCCAAAAATTAGACATTTTATTTGGAGAGCGGTCACGGATTCCTTGCCATCAAGACAAAACTTAGTCCGGCAGCAAATTATGGTAGATGAGACATGTTCCCTCTGTAATGAGCACCAAGAAACAACTCTGCATAGTTTGTGGCTGTGCGACCATGCTAAGGCAGTGTGGCAATCAGTGCTCTGTTTTGCGAAACTATATCAGAGGAATTTCAAATCCTTCATGGATGTTGTTGAGGCTGTAATGGAGCAAAGGCCAGCATTCACAGTGGCATTTTTCTCCACCATTGCATGGAGTTTATGGGAAAGGAGAAACAGAATTAGAGAAAACCAACCAACGTGGCCTTTCCATGAGATCGGGAACAGAGCAAAGGAGATGGTGGTGGAGTTCTTCGATGCTCATGAACAGGTATCACGTTCTGTGCCACGGACTCCTCGGGTTCGATGGGCACCGCCTCCAGTGGGTTTTTACAAAGCTAACTGCGATGCGGCCTTGTTCGAGGAGAGAAATTTTGCCGGGATAGGAGTGGTTATTAGGGACTGTATGGGTGAGGTTATTGGTGCTCTAAGTCAGAAGATTCTGCTGCCCCAGTCCGTCGAACATGCAGAAGCCTTAGCAGTGAGCCGAGCAGTGCAGTTAGCGTCGGAGCTCTGTCTCTATGATGTTATTTTTGAAGGAGATAGTCTACGAGTTATAACAGCCATTAATTCTGCTGAAATGTGTCGTGCTATGTTTGGGCATATTGTTGAGGAGATCCGTGGTCGTAGTTTGTCTTTAGCGAGATGTCAATTTAAGCATATTCGTAGGGAGGGCAATTCCTTGGCCCATGCCTTGGCTAGAAGAGCATTCCTAACTGCAGATACTGATATTTGGGTAGAAGAGCTACCTAATGACTTGGATGATGTATTCCAATGTGATTTAAGTTAATAAAAATTTGCTTACCTCTTCCTCAAAAAAAAAAAAAAGAACATTGACTCACAAAATTATAATAATTAACTAGACATAAATTACAATGACAATACTTTTACTTTCACTACAACCAAAAAAAAAAAAAGTTTTTTACAACGAAAATGTTAAAAATACTAAATAAGTGTATTGTATTTCTCAAGTAATAGAATATACATGAGTGCCTTTATATAGGAGACAAAGTGCGTAGTACAAGTGTGCTATACAAGTAAATAAGGTAGGCCTAAAGCCCACATACCCTAATACATGTTAACAACCCTCCCTCAATCTCAAGGTGGATGTGAGACTAAGTTCAGGTTGTCAACCAAAGTATGAAGGCATACCTTAGGATGTGACTTGATGAAGATATCTGCAAGTTGATCTTTAGAGGAAACTAAGATCAGCTTGAGAGCACCATGGATAAGATAATAACGGATAAAATGACAATCGATCTGGATGTGTATACCATATTAGAAAAACTGAATAAGTGTATTGTATTTCTCAAGTAATAGAATATATATAAATGCCTTTATATAGGAGGTAGAGTGTGCAGTACAAGTAAGTGTGTTATACAAGTAAACAATGTGAGCCTAAAGCCCACATACCCTAATACATGTTAACAAAAAAAAAAAAATCATTGCAATAACATTAGGGTCATTGCAATAGTTTATGCAAAGTGTTGTAATAAAATTTGAGGTAATAGGTTTGTGCTACAAAAAATTTCATTGTAATAAACTTTAAATATTTTAACAACAACTTTGATGTAATAATATATTTGCTATTACAATAAATAATTTACTACTTCAAATATCTTGTAGCAATAGCCTATTATTTCACGAATTTTATTGCAATAAATTGCAAATAATTGACAAAAAAAAAAAATTTGAGTCAAGTTATTACAACAATATCTTCATTGTAATAGAAAATTGTTTCATATTTTTTACTAAAATAATTGGTACTAGATTATGGTAATAATATATTTGTTGCAGCTTCATATTTGTCATTGCAATATATTGTAAAATAATTGAAATTTAGTTATTACAATGATATATTTGTTACAATAAGTTGTCACTTTGAAACTTCTATTGTAATAGATTCCAAAATAATTGGTATCAAGTTATTACAACGATTTCTTCAATTTAAGTTATTAAAAAAAAAAATTCTTAATGCAATTTAGTATCAAAGCCTCTATTGTAATTGAAAATTATAAGTTATTTCAACTAAGTATTATTAATGTAATAATTTACCACTTTTAATTTACTATGACAAAAACTTTTGTAAATGTGATATTATGTGTAATACCACTATACTAATTTTGCTGTGTTAATGTTTGATGTAATAAATTTATTTTGGTGTAGTGTTTCAGGGTGGGTTATATATGAACATGAGAACATTTTTTCTTTTGGGGTGGGTTATGAGCTTGTGCATTGTGATTTTCCAAATCAGCCTTGGTGGGGAAGCGGTAGGAACATTTCTTGCACTTGAAATTGAATTTGTTGTGGGTTGACTTATTATGGTCGGTGAAGCTGATAAGTCAAGAATGTATTGACCCATTGTGATGAATTAATCAATTAATTAGCCAAGTTAATTACTTAATTCAATTTGCATGCAATAAGCGTGGTAGCACAAACAAATCACCAACTAAGTTAAATGCAGTGGAAAATAAATTGACACAATGATTTTTTTACGAATGGGGAAAACCTACACAGCAAAAACCCCACCGGATAATTTTAAGGTCACCACTCTCGAGAATTCACTATTATCACAACAAGCGGTTATAAGTAAATGAATCTCAGTACGTTATACCAATCTACAATTGAACTATTACCCCAATATATAGTTGGACTTATTCTGTAGTGGCAATCTCTTCTTTCAATGTACAGCTCCTAGTACATGACTAACTAATTCGTTGCGCGGATCCTAGTACTCGACTTATACACCAAATTGAGAAGGATGTTGGCTGTAAAGTTCTTCAATTCATCCACACGATGAAGATCACAAAGCTCCTTGGTTACAAGACCCTATGGTGTACAAATACAGCAATTTCTTGAATAGAAAGATAAACTAAGGCATATGTCTCTAGTTTACAATATGCTTGGGAAAAACTTTTGCATTAAGTTGCATCAGCTGTGACGGTCCTTAAAACAATTCTTATATATATTTAGGGTTGTGAGAAAAGAAAACCCAAACATCTATACATGGATTGGATGAAAATTAGAACTGAAAATCTGATTTTCTTAAACCTTAATAGATACCCTTTCTATCGAGCAGCTGTTGAGCATCGAGCTTAAATATTTTTTTAAACCTCAATAGATACTAGCTGTCGTGCTTTAAAATTCAGCACTTTTTCACTTGATTCTTGGACAGACTTGCATGGCTTTAACACTTGAACTTGAAACCTTATTTCTTGAAATACTAAATATATCCTAGATCTACCCAATTACAAGTAAAGTAAGTTTTGTCAAAGGATTAGCCAATTCTATATTAACATATGTTTCTAACATGATTCACATATGTCATAACAAAAGCCATTGGAGAAAGTTAAATTCCTTTTGCAATGCACACAATAGTGAGATTCAATATTATTTTGAATCTTTTGATAGGATAGGAGTTTTTGTTTTTTCTTTTGGAGGGGAAAGGGGACAAGTGGGATTTGGGAATTCGGGTGTGTGATAGGGAAATAATTCCACCACATTTCTTCTTGTTTACTTGGGGAAGAATTGTTGATCTAATTTCGTTAGTTCCTTTATTGTAAATTTTATTTTTTAAACGGTATTGATCAAATGTATTTGGATAATAATAATAATAATAACAACAACAATGTGTCGCTAACTCATGCAATGCATGGGATAGTTGAATAAAAGTTATGTACATGCACTTTTATTGGTACAATCATTTGAAATTAATTGAATTCTATAATTCTATTTCAAAATAAATATTGAAAATATGTACCAATAGATTAGTCAAATATAAAAACATTCATCCAAAAACCACAATGATATGGTTCAAGCATGTTCCAATAAATAAATAAATAAAAAAGAAACCATTTCAAATAGTTACAACATATCATTTTCTTGAAGAAATCTCATCCCCAAGAAATAACGAGCTATCCACATCAAAAGTTGTATTACTTTCTCTTTGTCATACCGACATGATAAAAATAATTTCACAACAAAAAACAACTATAAACTTCATAATAATGAGAATTGTAAGCAAATAATATACCAAGGAAGGATAAACCACTTAAAGACAATTAAAATGTGCTACTCTTAATGGTTAGGAAAAGATCTCTAAGGAATTGTATAGATTAATTATTAATTTAACAGACACAACTAACTAAAAGTTGAGAATACTTATGTTTAGTACTCTGCAAAAATAGGTCAGGGCAGCAATTTTAGAAATGCAATCAATTCAATACAATTATGATACAAATACTTATTTTGAAAACAATTCTAGCTAATACCCAAATGCAAGAAACATATTGACTTGTTATTTAAAGTAGCCTTTTGAAAAGTTCACTTGCCTATACAAATCTCGTTGTTGTCATGCAAGGGATTTATAAACTATTAATCCCAAAAATATGGGCTTATGTTGTCAACAACTCAATGCAAGTGGATAAGTATCGAAACCTACAAAGTTATTCACAATTCATAACTCAAAGATGTAATTGTTATAATATTTAGAATCGAGCCTTAATTTTCCCATAACAGTTGAAAATATAAAGTACAAAGATATGGATAGAGACCATGACATGAGAGGGACACATCAATTTAGTAGTAATATTACTTTCTCTGTCTTGTAATAATAATATAGACAAAATTCAAGGCATGAATAAAATCAAAATTACGACAATGAATTCCACTATTTTCATGTTATTCCCTGTAAGTCTATAACAATAAGGAATTTAGTCAATTTAGTTTAAGTGGTTATAATAAAGTTGGCTTCTACTATTCTCTACTCTATAGCCATATGAAGATATTGTATTTCCTCAACCAATTACCAATATTGTAGTAAAATTATTTATTATTGAAAAGAAGAAATAATTAAGCTCATCCCTAAAACCTTATTTCTTGGACTTTGTATGATATGGTAATTGTCATTCAAACTTTAAAACATATTATGCTTCTTACCTGAATGTTTTTCTTGAGGTGGGGACAAATAGAATAAGATAGGCGCTTCATCACCACACACAAAAAAAAAAAATAATAATAAATAATAAAATAAAATAAAAAGCTTTCTTCTAGCCAAATCCCAAACCTGTTAAAAATTTTAGTGAAAAGGAAAAACTCATCAAGCTAACAAAACTAAGTTGACTAACTTCTGCTAGAAGTAGTAAGAGAGAAAGAAATTACTATGTGAAAACTATTGTGAAGGAAGAAAAGATTTCAAATTTGAGCTCCCCAATAGCAGCCATAGGTGCAAAATGTCAAGTTACACCAGTTACTCTTGGAGGGATTTTATCAAACACCTAGCAAATATAGCCAAGAAATAGAACTTTGTTGATCTACATGTGTTGAAATAGAGGGAAGTATAAATTTCCAGTACCAACAAAAATTTAGAATAATGCAATTTTTTTTTTTTTTTTTTGATAGGTAGAATAATGTAATCTAGAAATTAGAAACATATTGAAATATAAAATAAAAGCAAGCACAAACAAACACACAGTGACTTGGCCAAAATGGATATTTGCCCCTTTCGCCCAAAACAAGTAGCAAAATACCCCTGTTTTGAAACTCGATTTAAAAAAAAAAAAAAAAAATCGAGTTTCAATGAAAAACTCGATTTAATGAAAATCGAGTTACTTGCAAAATGTTACATGGAACTCAAGTTCCATGTAATTTTTTTTTTCTTTAAAGTTTTTTGCCTATAACTCGATTTTCTAACAATCGAGTTTAAAACAGGAGCATATGGTAGTTTCAGAACATGAGCATTTTGCTACTTGTTTTGAGAGAAATGGGCAAATGCCCATTTTGGCCTACAATGACTCTGAACAAAGAAAAATATAAGAAATATAACCATCTTTACTCAAGAGAAGCAGATAGACTCAAACAAATAAAAGTCCATCATCAAATAATTTGTAAAAGAATTAAAAATCTATCCAAAATTCAACCAAATTAAATCTTGAATAAAGAGAGATGCGGCACAACAGGGACTTTGCCCTCATACAAACAACAACGAAAACAATAGCAAAACAATGGTCTGATGAGCAAGTCTCTATTTGCAACTACTTGAAAAAGGAGCGTGATCACTAGAGTGACTGCGTTAATAGTACTTCTGCAACCTCATCTCTTCTTTCTTTTTTCTTTTTCTTTTTCTTTTTCCTTGTTTAATTCTATTTTTATGAACCTGCAAGTTAATTTTATTTGTTAGTATCAAACAGTGTCCATTGGGTAGACTTCAGAAATAAGAGTCACAAAGCAAACCTACTAAATGGTAGATTTGAAATCAAGTTTTTAAGAAGTAGCCCACATAATAACAATTTTAATCAACCAAAAATCACAGCTTTATTTAAGAAAACAAAAAAATCACATGAGCCTAAATAAAAATTTTAGCTTGAATATTGAAAGTGATTGTAACTTGGGATTTTTTTTTGGCTTCATGTTTGTCACCTATAGTATTCAGTGTGTAGCTCTAAGTGTCTTTCTTTTGTGTTTAAACAGGAAAATTCAAGGATGTTTGCAAGATAGTAAATACATCCTTTTTTTTTTCTCATCATAGACCGCAGGAAAGAAAAAACCAAGAGGCTAATGAAGTGGAGGGTAGTTGTTGCTTTGTTGATTTGAGGGATAAAAGAATTACTTGTGGCCCAATTCGTGTATTTGAAACAACTCAAATATGGTACTTCAAAGTTAGCTTGAATATTGAAAGTCTCATTATTATAAAGCAAAAACCCCAAAATTAAAATCCTCCAAATAATAATAATAATAATAGGTGAATCTAAGAGAAACTCAAATTAGAGTTTCAATTTTGTATCATGTGTCCTAAATTATTTATTCTCAAAGAGTTTTATTTCTTAATTTTAGAATCAAATGTGAGACCATATCATAAATATTCATCCAAGTGAATTCTTAAGTACAAAAACCAAAAAGTCTAGAATAAATTAATCGTAAAAAAAAAATAAATAAATGCTTCACAATAATAATAAAAAGACATGGACAATTTACATTTTATACCTGGTAATATCCTTACAAAAATTTTTGAAGAGTTAACAAAATATAAAAATGACTATCAATAGTATTTCAATTATTTATATAGGAATTATATTATGCATATTTTTGTATATTTTTAAGTGTATTCATGCATATGCATGGGGTTTCAATCTAGTCTATATATATATATATATATATAACCAAAGCATTTGAAACTCTCACAATTTTTCACATCAGCATAATATTTAAATAAAATTATTTGATTTTTTAAAAATAAATAACACACGTTCCTTTTTCAAAACAAAAACCTGACTTTTTAAAAATAAATAACATGTTCCTTTTTCAAAGCAAAAACCTGACTAGCCACGCTTCTCCTTCTTGAGCTAGGGTTTCAGCCATTCATACTTTTCTCCTTCTTTAGCACTCCCTCTCCAGTTGCTACATCTGAAAAATCAAATCAAGGTTAGGCTTTTTCTATTTGCTAAATTTTTTTATATTGATTTCTAGGGTTTCGTTCAATAAACATTAGCAATTTACAAATCTATGCAACCGACAATACATATTTATAAGAGGTGCAATTGTTGAATAATACTTGATTGCCGACTTTTACAAATCTGTGCAACCGACAATACATGTTTATGAGTGGTGCAAGTGTTGAATAATACTTGATTGCTGATTTTTCAACGTTCAATGATAGCGTACAGTTCTAAATCTTGCAATCAATTTTAGATATTTATTTACCATGACCTGATTGTATTAATATCGTTACATGATGAAAATTTCTGTGATTATAAATCAATAATTAATTTTCTTTTAATCATTTATTTGTGCCCTTTGTTATAGATTCAATTTTGCAAATCTCTATGGATTTTTGTTTGCAGAGTGAAGGCTTAGTTATTGGTAGCGTGGGGGAGGGAATCAATCTTACAAGGTGATGTCAACAATTATAACATACTGTATGAATTTTGGTACAACTACGCCTCCATAGCAACTTTCTTAATAATTTTTAATTTCTGTTAATAATTGTTAATTGGAATTCTACTTTAATGGAGTAACTATGGCTCTCTTGCTTATTTATAAAACTATTTACATCAATTGGCAGAAGCTTTCAGCACCTTCAAAACCCACACATGTGATTATAGCCGCCTCACCTAATGGTTCTTCTTATTTATAATTTGTGTTGATATTATTCTTAGCTGAGAAAGGAAAGAAAAAGTTACCCAACAAAGGTAATCATGTTAAATTTAATTTTACTGCATAGCTGAAATAGGTTTGCATTTGATTTGATTTTTTTCACTTGTAGTTATTTTCGTCAATGTTGAATACTTTCTTGAATTCCAAATGCATTAGGATTATGACTGTCTCAAGTGAAGAGAGACATTTTTTTAAATTTTTATTCAACCACCCCCTGTTGGTGCATCTTCATATTTTGAATTTATATTGATCTAACTATTATTCCTATCTTGCACGCTTTCTTTACAGCATAATTTCTAATAATGATAAGTTTGCATATGTAATCTGTGGTCTTATTAATAGTTAAATATATATGGGGAAGTATACATCTCAACTTACATTTTAGTTTAATTTTCGTTTTTATGAATTTAGAACAGCTATTGATACAGTATATTTTATATAACTATTCCATGCATCGCACGGGTTAGCGACTAGTTTTATATAATCCTCAAATTCTACTTCAAAAACCCCAAAATATTAATATAAAAAAAATGTTATGAGTCCTATATATATATATATATATAGAAACTGAACTAACCATATTTACTGCTAACGGTGGCGTAAGTCTCTTCCACGGGCTTTGCCAACTGCGAAAGGGTACCTCCAGCATCCAACAACAATGTATCATATGCTCTCTTAGTCCACCTTCGCCCCATCTACCGAAAAGACCAAAAAAGAATCAGAATATGCAACCATCCCATGTTAAAATAGTGCCCCAAAACCATAAATCAAATAAAGGCACCAGAACATCAAAACCATACAAAAATCCTTCAAATTCAACATTTATTTATTTATTTATTTATTTTTGCTAAGTCAAATAAAACAAATTTATATAACTTAACAAATAAAAAATCATTGTTCGCTGGGTTGGGAGTCTGAAACCGTACCAAATGGTGGATTGGAGAGAGAGAGAGAGAATGTTGCCTTACCAAGTTACCTTTAGGGATTTCCCAAAAATTTTCAAATACACAATCTCAAAGATCATTGTGATTCCATCTTGGATCAAATTAGAACCTATAAATTCCAAATTTCCAATAAAAAATTAAAAAAAAATTCCCAATAAGCCAAAAAATAAAGTTTATAAGAGGAGGCACATGAATCCAAATAGAAGTCCACAAAATTAAATCCAAAACAAAGAAAAAACCTAACAGCAATTTTTATCAATTCATCATCATTTTTCTTGTAAACCCTTCTCATCAGCATTTCGTCAAACATATGAAAACATAAAGATACAAAAATTGGAATTATTTACAGTAACAAAATTGAGGGCGGCAATCTGTAGTAAAAGAGGCAAAAGAAGAAGAAAAAAGAAAAGTCACTTAATATTTCAATATAAAACATATATTGAAATCAATAGAAAAGTATAAACACCAAATAAGGGATACATAAAGGGGAAGAGTTGACAATTTCTTCTTCTTCTTTGGACTTGGCTTGCTGTTCAACACCATAAAGTTCATAAACAAACAAAAAATGGCTTTAATTAATAGTAAACATCAAATATCAAATCAAATTTACGTCTCTCACCTGGAAATTTTCTTTACCTTGATACCACGAGGAAGAGATGCTTGGATGGGATTGAGATTGAAGAGGTGTAGACACCACATTTTGTACCCTTACGACTCGGGCCCCCGTTCTTCAATGATGTTCAAACTTTAAGGCTCGAGGCCAATTTAGAGCTCAATCAAATATCAAAGTGACTTAAGAAGTGCTAAAGTAGAAAATATAATTTTTTAAATGAGCAAAAATCTATTTTTGGAAATAACTGACCGAAGTGGTCCTTAGCCCACCTACATGGGCAGCGGTCTGCATACGTGGGCCAAAGCATGTGTACACAGGTACATTCCTACATACGCGACTAGGGTCTCAAAAGCATGAAAAATGCAAGTTTTTTGCAATAATGACTGAGATTTGGAATGAATCCCACATCGTTTGGGAACCATTCCAAACCCTATTCTTTCCACTATAAAAAGCCTTATATGGCAAATTTTCAAAACGCACAGAAATCTCACAAGAAAAACCTAAGATTCACTAGAAAATAGTGAATCAAAAGGGAGTTTTTTTCAAAAGGACTTCTTGGCCTTGGGTGCCATTGGAGAGGATGAAGAGAGTTTAGAGAGAAAATGAGAGAGTGAGAGAGTCAGAAAGTGAAAGGAAAAGAGAGGAGGAGGAGGTTTTTGTAGAGAGAAGAAAAAAAGAAAGAAGAGTTATGAAGAATGTGAAGAGATGAGGGAGATGAAAAAGAAAAAGAAACAGTTGGTAACCGTTGGAGAAAAAAAAATGAAAAGGTAGCAATGCACCTGATAGCTAAACTACTTGTAGTTTAGTCATGAATAGTAAAAAAAAAACTCAAGATTGCCCCAATTAGGCACAAAATCATCAAAGGACTCCCTAATGAGCGGTAAAGGAAGTAGAAGACTCTTCCCCCAATGAAGCATGTACATCCCAAAACCATTTCCAACAAATCATACAAAATCAAGAACACTATCCCTAGTAAGGAAGTAAAAGATTCTTCTCCAGTGAATCAAGCACATCAAGAACACTATCCTTAATAAGGAAGTAGAAGACTGTTCCTTAATGGTATGGAGGAGGCAAAAGATTCTTCCCCGATGGACTCAAGCACATTTAAACAATCCCCAGTAAGGAAGCAGAATATTCTTCCCCAAAGTATCACTGGTGAATCAGGTATACCTAAAGTATCCCCTGTGAGAAAGCAGAAGATTCTTTCTCAGTCAATCTAATACACGTAAAAAACAATCCGTAACAAGGAAGCATAAAATCCTTCCTCAAAGTCCTCAACAAACCATAAAGGAAGAAGAAGATTCTTCCCCAATGGATCACGCATCTACACTACTCCTCAGCGAGTCCATTCCTACTACTCCTCAGCAAGTTTCTCATCCCCAAGCAAGTAATGAAAGGTAAAAGATTTCTCCCCCCGCACATTTACTCCTCAGCGAGTTTTCACCATTCCTGTGGATCTAACAATCAAGACTACTCATGCACAAATCCTCTGGAAGTTAAACATGCAGGCACGGTAGAAAAGGGTAGAGATAGTGATAAAGAAAGAAAGCAAGGTCAACCCGTGGCAAGAGCCTCACCAGAAAAGGTAGAGAAAGAAGTGAAGAAGACAAGAGGAACAAGTCACCTGGAGAAGTTCGAGGTAAGAGCCCCAGATGGACACCACAGAGACTATATCCTTTTGTTGTTTGTTGGGTTAGCTCATAAGAGCAACCTTATTTGTTTTTCTTTTTTCTTTTTTAATGACTGTAGGATAGAGAGTCACTCGCCATTTGCTTGCAAGTGGCAAAACAGGTTTTGGGATAATGAACCTATCATTGCTCATTTTTCGAGCAATAAATGTGGGACTTCGAACATATGAATCCCACGCAACTCTTTGAAGTTACACCCCGCCCCATGTATGCATGATGTGTGTTGTGTGCATGGGTTGGGCCCAAGCTGTATGTTGAAATTTGCCGCAATGATTGTTGCGTCATCCCAATCCACTGGTGATTCCTTTGGCTTAATCTAGCCAACTTCAACGGCTTGCCATACCTATTCACCTAGAGCCTGCAAAAACACTTTCATACGAACTTTCCAGTACGTATAATTAGTTCTATCAAATAAATGAGGTATAAATAAATATTTTCCTCTATCCATGACAACAGGAGTCAATGGATCACACTCAGGAAATTAATCCAATTAGAGTGAACCCGCTCTGATACCACTTGTTGGAAAATTTAGACCCCGATTTTAGAATTAATAAGTTTTAAACCCAAGTTATTAATTAAATTTATTATGAATAAAACTTTTTAAAACAAACAAACATTAATATCATGTCAAAATCATGCAGCAAAAAAATAAATAAGACAAGATATGATGACTTAAGAAAACCAATGAAACCAACCAGTTTCACAGTAAAAAACCTGGGGGAAAACTTTCCTGAAAAGCAATCCACTATAGTAAAGAGAAGTTTCAGATCTAGTACAAAACCTTTGTCCCTAGACTCCACAATCCCCATAGATGAACTCACAACAGAAACCTTCTACCGCTTTAAAACTTCTGAACTCTTTAATATATGAACGCCACCCTTTGATGTTGCACAGATCCCAGTATGTGACTAACTCCTTTGCACGAATCCTAGTACATGACTCACTCACTAACTTAAAGAAGAATGTTGGCTGCAAAGTTCTTCACTTCATCAATAATGAAGATCAAGAAGCACTTGGTTACAAAACCCTAAGGCGTAAAAGACGCAGTAGCTTCTTTTAGAGAGAATAAGGCATCGGTCACCTTTTGCATATGTTCTCCTTATATTCTCTCATGTGACGGCCTCTAAAATAAGCCTTATATAGGTCTAGGGTTGTGAGGAAAGAAACCCTACACAATTACAAAAGCCTGGCCCAAAAATCAGATATGAAAATTATGATTTCCCGTAACCTCGATAGATAGCAGGTGTCGAGAAGGTGTCGAGGTTTAATGAGGCTCGACAGATACAGCTATCGATGAGGTGTCGAGAAGGTGTCGAGGAGATAGAAACTTTCTTAATCAATCCACCAGGTGTCTAGGAGGTGTCGAGATTGCGATAAGGAAAAAGCTTAAGAAGCTTGATAGATAGATAGCTATTGAGAGGTGTCGAGCAGCTGTTAAGATATCTGTCCACAAGTGTCGAGCTATCTGTCCAGCTTTAATGAACACCTTTTCTTTACTTGTTTCTTGATCCAATCTTCATGGCTTTAATACTAGACTTGAACAACATGTTCCTTGAAGTATTAAACACATATTAGATTTATCTAAATACAAGTAAAGTGCATTTTGTCAAAAGATTAGCCAACTACATAAATATTGACATATGTTCTTAACAAATGAACCACATATGTCCTAACAATTTCCCCCTTTAGCAATTCATGACAAAACCACAACAAACAAATAAACATATGAGAGAAGTCATAAATCACTCAACTCATACTCACTTGTTCAATATAATAAAATATATCCTAACACAAATCCTTGAAAGTTTTGTAAGAAAAGAGTTTATGGCAAGTAGACTTTGACAACCTGTATTTCTAAAATACTTTAAACAAAACTCATTAAGGCATCTTGTGTGAAACAGAAATAATAGATTGCATACAATAATAAGAAACATGTGTATAAAGATAGAAAAGAAATAACACATGTAGAGACAGGTGAAAGAAACATACATCAGCATATAAAGAAGATAAGCACAATGTATGTAAACAATGGTCACAAGACCCAAGGTACAAGAACAAGGAAGTAAGCTCTCCCCCTAACAAGATGAAACACATCTCCTCCTTACAAAGGAATGTATTTCTCCCCCTAACGTGTAGAATCTCCAAAAGAAGCCACATACCACAATTTCTCCCCATTTTTATCATAATTGACAAAGGGTACAAGAAACTAGAAAACTTCACTCGAAAAACATAAAGATGATCAAAGGGGCACAAAGAATCCATATAAATGCATGAAAGAAATGAAATAAGATGCTATGGATGACAAAATAATAGAAGGATGCAAAACATGTGAAAAACAAATCTCTCAACAAGAAAAATGTTAAGCACAAAGATTCCAAAACACACACTAAACAAGTCTAACCAATTTTATATTTCAAAAACAAGTCAAGACAGTTTAGTGAGCATACATTAGCACATGTAAAACCTTTGTGATGGCCAAATCACATTGTACATGCACATGTATCAAGAGTAGTAAAGAATATTGCGTGTTGTGTGTGAAAAATATCGTAAAATTGCATATGTGTATACATGTTATGATGATTTGAGATATGAGAAAATAACTTTAACTCACACACAATCATAACTATTTGATGGGGACTATCACCTTCGAGGTACATCCTATTACTCTCACATCTTCTAGAATACACGCTTGCAACCATATTTAAAGTATTTTTTTTTTTTTTTTTATCTTTTTGCTTTTTATTTTTCTTTGCATATATTTTAGCATATCATGCATGGGCATAAAAAGAGAGAAATGAAATACCCAAGATGTTAAGCATTTGACATTGCACTTTTGCTATGCCGAAGCATACGGGTGTCTTTGACACTACACTTTTGCTATGCCGAAGCATACAAGTGTCATTTTATGATTGGCGAGCAATAGTGGTGAGATGACTATTTATATCTTTCTCTTAGAATTTTCTAGTTCTACCGGTCAAAAAGAGTGATACGAGTGTTAAGTTTAAGAGATAACCTAATTTTACTCATCACAAACAAGAGCCACAAAACTCACTTGCTTAGTTATGCATAGAGATGCTTATCTAAGCTACAAAAAATACAAAGTTTAGAAACTTTGTTTCATTGGCCATCCAAGGTACACAAGTACCAAAGTACACAAACACACACTGTTTTTGTATTTTTCTGATTTTTTTTTTTTTTAAATTTTGAAAACAAAACAAAATAAAAACTAAACAACCAAACAAAAACAGACAATCAACATGAAAGCATAAAAGAAAGATGGATGCATATGCATGAAAAAATGATAGAAGGGTGCAGATGCATGAAAGCATGATTCTAAAAACAGAAATGAAATTAAGCAAAGAGAGTCCTACTTTAGATAGAAATGATTAAAGTAGAGAACAAACAGAAAAGACAACTAAGTCTTAGGCTCCTTTCTCACACACACAGCACGAGTCTTTGGCCGTGAAGATGAAAAGGCACGTGTCCTAGTATGTCTACTAAAGGACATAGAAGAATTAAAATTCTCCTGAAATTGAGTTAAAAATCTTAAAACTTTTAATAACTCTCCAAACAAAGATGTAGGTCCTTGAGAGGAAACCTGTGACTGTTTGGACAATTGCTTATGAGGATACAACTTAAAGCAATTAGGACAAATGTGTCCAGAAACACCACAATGGTGACAAGTATGAGGTCTAACAAAGGATTTAGAATTAGCCAAAACAGTTTTGGATTTCATACATTTATCACCTTTCTCATATTGAGGCACAAAGACTGTCCTTGATCCATAAACCGTGGAAGAGGAGGGGCTAGAGGAAACAACATATCCTAAGCCAGTCTTATCAGAATTAGACTTTTGAGCACTCAATACCTCATCAAGCTTTGCACTAGACATCCTCTCTATTTAAGTTTTAGCTTGACTAAGCTCAACCTCAAGATTCTTGATCTTCTCTTCTAATGAGGCGTTCTCCATAACAAGAGTCTCAACTAACCTTGTAGTCTCATCCAGTTTGACTAACAGATCAGTTTTTTCAGTTTTTATCTCATTAAACTCTTTTCTACCAAGATGAGAAGTCTTCTCAAATTTTATAAATTCAGTGCATAGCTTATCATAGGCTTCCTGAATGGTCATCTTCTTGGGTACTTCATCATCAGAAAAATCCTCACTGTCACTAGCACTTTCCACAATCACCTTATCGGTTGAGACAGCAAAGGTCATAACGTGACAACATTCATCCACATACTCATCAAAAGAGTCATCCTCAGTGTCACTCCAAGTAGCAACCAACCCTTTATCTTTTGACTCTTTGGTCTTTTCCTTCATGAGGTAGTTTGGACACTCTATCATCATATGACCAAAACTTTTGCACTTATGACATTTGATGAGGGGTTTCTCATTCTTGCCCTTCCTGGAGGATTTAGGTTTTCTAGGAGGTTTGCCCTTATCCTTTTTCCTAAACTGAAGAAGTTTGATAATCTCATCAGTTATGAAGGTTAGATCTTCATCCTCATTTTCACTTTCATCTTCATCTTCAAAGTCCTCAATCTCTTCCTCTATACCCTTGAGAGCCAAGTTTTTACTATTTCCACATTTTCCCATCTCATAGGTTTGAAGGTTCCCTACAAGCTCAGTCAAAGGAATTTGATCAATGTCTTTTGCTTCATCAATGGCAGTGATCTTGATATGGAATCTTTCAGGTAAAGACCTAACAATTTTCCTAACAATTTTGGATTCTGCAATACATTCTCCAAGGTTGAAGGCAGAATTCACAACATCCTTGAGTTTAGCATAGAACTCATCAAAAGTCTCATCCTCCTCCATCCTTATTTCTTCAAAACTAATAGTGAGTTATTGAAGTTTCATAGTCTTTACTGCCTTCGTACCTTCATAGGTAGTCTCAAGAATAGTCCATGCTTCCTTGGCAACTTCTGTGGATGATATTTTCTTGAATTCCTCATTGGTCACCCCACAGAACAAAGCATTCAAGGCCCTACTGTTAAAATTTGCCGCAATGATTGTTGCATCATCCCAATCCACCGGTGATTCCTTTGGTTTAATCCAGCCAACTTCAACGACTTGCCATACCTGTTCACCTAGAGCCTGCAAAAACACTTTCATACGAACTTTCCAGTACGCAAAATTAGTTCCATCAAATAAAGGAGATATAAATAAAGATTTTCCTCTATCCATGACAACAAAGGTCAATGGATCACACTCAGGAAATTAATCCAATCAGAGTGAACCCGCTCTGATACCACTTGTTGGGAAATTTAGACCCCGGTTGATAGAATTAACAAGTTTTAAACTCAAGTTGTTAATTAGATTTATTATGAATAAAACTTGTCAAAACAAGCAAACATCAATATCATGTCAAAATCATGCAGCGAAAAAATAAATAAGACAAGATATGATGACTCAGGAAAACCAATGAAACCAACCAATTTCATAGTAAAAAACCTAGGGGGAAACCTTCCCGAAAAGTAATCCACTATAGTAAAAAAAAGTTTCAGATCTAGTACAAAACATTTGCCCCTAGACTCTACAATCCCTATAGATGAACTCACAGCAGAAACCTTCTACCGTTTCAGAAACTCTGAACTCTTTAATATATGAATGCCACCCTTTGATGTTGCACAGATCCCAGTACGCGACTAACTCTTTTGCATGAATCCCAGTACGTGACTAACTCCTTTGCACAAATTCCAGTACGTGACTCACTCACCAACTTAAAGAAGAATGTTGGCTGCAAAGTTCTTCACTTCATTAATAATGAAGATCAAGAAGTACTTGGTTACAAAATCCTAAAGCGTAAAAGACGTAGTAGCTTCTTATAGAGAAAATAAGGCATCAGTCACCTTTTACATATGTTCTCTTTGTATTCTCTCATGTGACGGCCTCTAAAATAAACCTTATATAAGTCTAAGGTTGTGAGGAAAGAAACCTTACACAAATACAAAAGCCTGGCCCAAAATCAGATCTGAAAATTCTGATTTCCCTTAACCTCGATAGATAGTAGGTGTTAAGAAGGTGTTGAGCAGGTGTTGAGGTTTAATAAGGCTCGACAGATACAGCTATCGAGGAGGTGTCGAGAAGGTGTTGAGGAGACAAAAACTTTCTCGATTGATCCACCAGGTGTCCAGGAGGTGTCGAGATTGCGATAAGGAACAAGTTTAAGAAGCTCGATAGATAGCCAGCTATCGAGAGGTGTTAAGCAGCTGTCGAGATATCTGTCCACAAGTGTCGAGCTATCTGTTTAATGAACACCTTTTCTTTACTTATTTTTTGGTCCAATCTTCATGGCTTTAATACTAGACTTGAACAACATGTTCCTTGAAGTATTAAACACATATTAGATCTACCTAAATACAAGTAAAGTGCGTTTTGTCAAAGGATTAGCCAACTACATAAATATTGACATATGTTCTTAACAAATGAATCACATATGTTCTAACAATAGTTGACGTTTGGAATGACTCCCACATCATCTGGGAGTCGTTTCAAATCCCATTTTGTCTACTATAAAAAGCCTTACATGATACATTTTCAAAACACACAAAAATCCCACAGAAAAACCTAAGATTCACTAGAAAATAATGAATCAAAAGGGAGGTTTTTTTACAAAACACCCTCAAGTTAATTTTATTTGATTGGGACCTTTTCTAGCCCCAATCCTTTTAGTTTAACATTGCTAATCGCTTGTTAATGACTTGTGATAGATTTGACTGAGGGGAATGGTCAAAATCTAAGCTTAGGAACTCCTTTTTGAGGTATCAAGTTTCAACTTTTCTTTCCTCATTTTTGTCTTTCTTTTGTTATTTAATCTATTTTCCTTGCTTTGTTTGTGTTATAACTAGTTTGTTTAGAGCAAGCTTATGTTTTTCTTACATGTTATATGCATGTTAGGTTGTTAGAATTAGGGTTTTCTTTTATGCTCTGTTTTTCTATTTCGTATTTCTGGGTTAGGGTTTTGAGTAAGTCCCACGCAAAAATACCATAAGCATGCGTACGTAGGTTAAATCTTGCGTACACAGGCCTTCAGCTGCGTATGCAGGTACTTGCCCAGACACCCTAATTTAGATTTCTTATGCTATTTGGTTTGTTTGTTTCACATGTTTTGTCTCTATTTAAACCCTTTTCTTATGTTTATATATACCTGAGTCTTTGTCTTGCATGCTTGCTCATATTTAATATGTTTAGATTAGGGTTTTATGTTTATGTCTTGATTAAACATCATGATCATTCATTCACATGTCAATGCATAATGCCATAGGTGATAAGATGCTGCAAGGTAGGTAATGTAGGTCATTCATTCACATGTACATGCATGTTGTTTGTTTAATCCTCCCTTGATATATGTGTATGAAGTTGATGCCTTGTTTTGATTTATGATATGGTTTGCTTTGCTACCATGTTTGGGTTGTTGCATTGCCTTGAGATGTATGATGGAGTTTCACATGCTAGGGTTTCTCCTATGTGTTTGGCTTTTTATTGGTTTATGGATAGATATGTGTTTTGGGATGAATGATGCCATGTTGTATGTTAGATGCATGCTAGCGTGTGTGTGAGCTAGGATACAAAGTGTTGAACATGTTTTTAATAAAGTTAAGACATAAGACACAATGATAAGAGGCCAACTTTAGGGTTGGGCGATCTTGGGTACCTAACACCTTCCCAAGAGCGTACCTAAACTTCGAATCCATACTTTGGTAGTAAGATTAAAAGTCCTTCCTCGAAAGGACGCTATATATATGATTTCTAGACTATTGCAAAAACTAAGTGGCAACTCCAAAAAGACCCCTGGTGTCCACAAAAGGCCCTACTTCAAAAGTTGCATTAGGATTTTTGGATTGCTTCCAGCTTCCTTGACAACACTAGTGGTGGCTATGAAGGGATTTCAGTTTTGGAGGGAGGGGGTAGTATTTGGTTTTGATTTTAGGGAAGGAGAGGGTTTTGATTTTGGGGGAAGGAGATGGTCACATGAGAGGATTTGAAAAGAGAGGGGAAGCATCAGGTTTTGTTTAGTTTTTACTTTTTTTTAGAAGAAAAATCGGGTTTAATTTTTTTTTTTTGGGTTAGAAATAGTTCTTTTCTTTTTCTTTTTATTTTAAATAAAGTTGGTGTGTAAAAATGTGAGAGCTGTAAAAAAAAAAAAAAAAATCAAATATTGGTCAGAGGCTTCAGCAACCTACAACATCACCTAGGATTCAAAAGGAATTTCTACATGTTTTCTCAGCCAAAGTGAAGAAGGCCATTCGGGAAGAAATTGGTGATGCAAAGTTTTGCATAATGGTTGATGAAGCTCGTGATGAGTCCATGAGAGAGCAAATGGCTGTGGTTTTTAGATATGTTGATGCAGAAGGCTTTGTCAAAGAACGTTTTTTTGGGCTTATTCATGTTGCTGACACTGCGGCTTTGACTCTAAAGAAGGGGATATATTCTTTGTTATCTCAACATTGCTTAGATATACAAAATATTCGAGGGCAAGGATATGATGGAGCAAGCAACATGCGAGGTATGTGGAATGGATTACAAGCTTTGATTTTGAATGATTGCCCATATGCTTACTACATCCATTGTTTTGCACATCGCTTACAATTGGCATTAGTAAAAGCATCAAAACAAGTTAATGCCATTAGTCATTTTTTCTTGCATTGCTTTTTCTGATCAAAATTGTTAATGCTTCATGCAAGCGCAATGAGCAATTGAAAGTTGCCAATGCTAATGAAATAGCACGTTTGATTGATCTTGAAGAGCTTGAGACTGGAAGTGGACTTAATCAAATTGGCACTTTACAACGACCTGTAGAAACACGTTGGAGTTCACATTTTAGATCAGTTTCTAGCTTATTAAGAATGTTTACTTCAACTGTTGAAGTTTTACAAAATATAATTGATGATGCAATTGATGGAGAACATCGGCAGAAGCAGAGTCAGCTTATGAGGGTTTAACTTCATTTGAATTTGTCTTCATCTTGCATCTTGAGAAGGAAACTATGGAGATCACTGATAAACTTTGTCAAGCTTTGCAAAGCCAATCTCAAGACATTTTAAATGCTATGCATTTAGTTTCATCTACTAAAGCACTTATCCAAAAATTTAGAGATGATGGATGGGATGGCTTACTCACCACTGTGATATCATTTTGTGAGAAGCATTGCATTGATGTCCTGGATATGAATGCTCGTTATGTTCGAGGCGAGGTCGAGCTCGTAATCAGCAAGATAACATTACAATTGAGCATCATTATCGAGTAAATTTTTTTATGCTACAATAGATTCTCAACTACAGGAACTAAATTATCGGTTTAATGAAGATGCAATGGAGTTACTTAGGCTTAGCTCAGCTTTAGAACCTCGAGAGGCATTAAAATCTTTCAGAAGTAGTGATCTTTGTTTGTTGGTAGAGAATTTCTATCCACAAGATTTCACAGATTATGACAAACAAGTGTTGAAGAAGGAGCTTTATCATTTTGAGCATAATGTAGTCCAGGATCCAGAGTTCAAAGAATTGAAAAGTTTATCTGAGTTGTCTCAATGGTTAGTGAGAACTAGAAATTCAGAACACTACAAACTTGTTTATAGAATGGTGAGACTTGTGCTTACTCTTCCAGTTTCTACTGCTACTACAGAGCGAGCATTTTCAGCTATGAAAATTGTCAAAACTAACCTTCGAAACAAAATGGAAGATGATTTTTTGACGGACTCTTTGATGTTATACATTGAAAAGGATATAGCTTCGACATTTAGTTTGGATTCAATTGTAGATGATTTTGAAAATTTGAAAGAGCGTCGAGTTCCTTTTTCATAGATGATTGTATAAAGAAACAATAGTGTTTCGTGTTTTTTGTTTTTGTTAGTAGATGATTGTATCTTAATATATTAAGAAACAATGATTTTTGGGTATTTGTCTTGGTTAATAGTTTATTAATATTATATGAATGCGTATTTGAATTTGCTATTTTCCACATCCGGACCCCCCACTTCCTGTCTATAAGCCTGGGCTTAAGGAAGGTGTACCAACAATATCATCAAATTTCAAATTACTAAAACAGAATCACAAGTTAGATTAGAGAGAGTTTGATTTCCTTCTTAGAGAGAGATATCTATGATTTTCGGTGAAGAAAATGAAAGCTGTTGTGAAATGGGGCTGCAAAGGAAAAAGAAAAGAAAGAAAGAAAAGAAATGGCAAAAGAGATGAAGCAAGAAGCTTCTGGTACAACAAAAGAAAAGATGAGGGAATTGACTTTGGGGTGGGGGTACGTGTAATGCTAGGAAAGAAAATATCACAACCCACTTTTTCAACTTTTGGCATTTAAACTTTTCACCCCCTTATAAGCTTATATTTTAAGAAAGGCCCAATGACAATATAACTTTGCATATATATCTCCTTACCTTTATAAAATTTCTTCCTCAACATTAAAAGAATATATATGTTTTATAATATCACAATATCAAAGCTTTATGCACTTAAATTAATTAAGGTAATAACAAACATATAAACTCATAAATTTAATTATGCAATTAGGTTGGAGTGTTACAAATTAGGCATGAGAACATGCATGAGATAGGAAAAGGTAACAAGGAAGGATAAGGACTGGAAAAAGGGATTTTTTGAAGTTGGAAAGTTAAGTACTAGATTATGCAAATTAGAATTTCCAATCTATTGGAAAAGTAAAAGTGAGAAGAATGAGGCACTTTGACTGGGATTTTGTGAAGGAACTAAAGTATTTTGATGGAGGACTTACTACGGAAATGTTGAAATTTAGTTGTTGGGGTTGGATGCTTCAAGCTTGAAATTTTTTTGCGGAACCTAAAATTGAATAGGAAGAAGTTTTTGTAGTGGCTAAAACTTTGATGAAATGATTTCCCTTCAACTTAAGAAGAAGGATCAAATCATATGCTTTAATACTAAATGCTGCATGAAATTAATACGTGCCTTTATAGAGAGTTCACAACTCAATCTGAACTTAAATATGAATTTTTGAAATTTACATACAATATCTCCTTTTGCAATACAAATAAATATATGGATATTTATAACTTAGGAGTTAATTATTGGTGATATTATTATTCATAACTAACTCACATTTATCACAGGTTTGAATACAATTGTAACATATTAATCACTTGCTAAATTTAATAAAACACATGGCTTTTACTTCTAATAATTTTCTAAATACTACATTATTGACTTATTAATACTAATTTATTAATTAATGTAGTATTTAATATTATGAACATGGAAGTATTTATTGGTGGAGTATGAAATGGAGAGAAAAAGTTAGACAGAAGATTTGGACTCAAAATCTAATATGTAATGTGCCAACAATTAATTTCCCCTCAAATTTTCAAATGCTACAACAATTAATTATTAACAATTTGCCACATCAAATTTTTTGTGTCTCTAAACTTTGTCTTTAGCATAATAAGCTAATAACCATACAACATGTGAAATTCATTCACTTTACTGCCCTTGTGCCATGTCACTGATGTCGTTATCATCTATGTTATGCCCTTATGGGTTATATCCTACATTTTTTTTTAACTAAAATTAAAAGTTTTAAACATCAAGTATCTACATTAAAATTAGCTATTCAAAATTTATTTTTATCAAATCTCATTTTTTATTGTAATTATTGAATTATAAAAAACAAAGGGTCAATGAAGAAGATAAGATCATCCAAACTACTATAGTATTAAGCAAGAGAATGTTTTTTTTTTTTTTTTTTTTTATATATATTGCAAGATGATAGTTAGGGCTGTTTGGTAAGAAATTTTTAATATTGTTTAACTTTTGTAAAAATATATAAATAAAAAAATGTGTAAAAAATTATTATAATAAAAACAATTATTATAAAATTTTTGTTTAAAAACGTCAGCATTCGTGCTTAAACTAAAAGATATGTTACCAAGGGTCAAAATCTATAATATTGGCTTCCAACTCACAAAGTCACAAGTCACAAACAAGATTATTCTATACACGTAATAGCTGAAGTACACGCATCTGTAAAAATAAGAACCCTTCAACCTCGAAAGTCTGAATGTAGGAGTAAGAAATAGAATCGAAGTTTCTACACTTCGGTGGTAAGTCACCGACTCAGCCTTGAAATTCCACCGAAACTTCTCGAACTCACCACCACCCTCCAACCAAACCCTTGCACGTTCCTTCCCATCTTATTATACATCCATCCTCTCAGTTCCTCTCTTCTCCAACCCCAAAAGCCAACCAATACTCATTTCCTTTTCTTTTCCGATCTTCCTATTTTTTTGGTTCAGGCAATTTCACAAACACTTGGTGCGATGGCTGAAGACGGTGCCGTCACGCTCTACAATAGCATCGCCATCACAGACGCCAAGACAAGCCCATTTTCCCTCAAGGCTGGGCTAACCCAAATACTACGCGGCGGAGCCATTGTCGAAGTCACAAACGCCGAACATGCCAAGATCGCCGAACAAGCTGGTGCATGTTGTCTCATTGTCTCGGACTCGGACCCATCTCAACAAGGCATCTCTCGCATGCCAGACCCGTCTCTCATCAAGGAAATCAAGCGCGTCGTTTCGATCCCCATAATGGTCAGAGCCCGCGTCGGCCATTTCGTCGAGGCCCAGATTCTCGAAGCCGTTGGGGTCGATTACATCGACGAGAGCGAAGCTATTGCTCTCGCAGACGAGGACAATTTCATCAACAAGCACAACTTTCGCTGCCCGTTTGTTTGTGGGTGTGAGAGCCTCGGAGAAGCGTTGAGCAGAGTAAGAGAAGGTGCGGCTATGATAAGGATTCAAGGGGATTTATCTGGGTCTGGAAATGTAGCGAAAACCGTCAAGAATGTGAGGGCTGTAATGGGTCAGATAAGGATCTTGAATAACATGGATGAAGACGAAGTTTTCGCCTTTTCGAAGACCATAAGGGCACCCTATGATCTCGTGGCTCAAACCAAGCAAATGGGCAGGCTGCCGGTGGTTCAATTTGCCGCCGGAGGGATCGTTACTCCGGCCGACGCGGCGCTGATGATGCAATTAGGCTGCGATGGCGTGTTCTTGGAGTCTGAGATTTTCAATTGTTCGGATCCGTATAAGCGTGTTCGGGGCATAATTCAAGCTGTCAGGCATTACAATGATCCACATGTGTTGGTGGAGACTAGCTCTGGGTTGGAGGATAGCAATGCTAATCTGAATCTCAGTGAGGACAGGATCGAACAGTTTGCACATGAAAGTGCTTAGAGGGTTCAAGAATCGTTGTAATGTATCTCTTTTGTCTGTTTCTGCCGTCAGCATGTGGGGTTGTGTTTTTGTGTTGTAGGGTAATATGTTGTTGAGCATATGAGTCTTTTTGGTTTTGGTACTAATATGATGTAGAGGGTACTAGCCACTAGGTCTGTCTTGTTGTTTTGCTCATCACTGTGACCATGAATCTGATGTGAATGCTATATGCTGCATATGATTCTGTGGAAATATAGAAATGAAATAATATAGTTATTTATTCAGCTTGTTAAAATCTTGAGGACTGATAATATGTCTATGAACAAGATAAATCCAATAGCCAATTCTGCAAGAAAACCCAAGTTGCCAATTTACCAAAAAGAATCAATGGTTACTAAATTCAATATGAGCACAGAGTCGTTAAAACTGGTGACAGATTTTCACTTTTTCTGTAACTTTTTTCCCCTTAGTAAACTTTGTGTTTCTTTAATTTAGATGTTGATGTCTTTGAACAGATACATGAATTGTGCTATGATTATTACATATGGTCCGTAATTTGATTATTACATATGGTCCATAATTGATTGTTACTACAGCCTCTCCCCACCCAAAAAAAGAAGATATTTTTGGTATTTTTCTCTTTACTTTTGAAATGCAGAAGACTATATTGTATTTTTTCAAAACAACAACAAGACTGAGATCCATATCTGAGCTTATTATTACAAATATATTAAACACAAACCTTTGTTTGTTGGCTTTCACATTGGGAGAAATGTGAAAAGGATAAATCCCAGGGATTGAGTTTATAGTAGTTGCTGCTTTGTTTATTTTCTTTTGAATGAAAAATGAGATGATTTATTAATACAATCACAAAGTTAAGAGAGGGGGGAGGGGGTTGTTATTGGATCTTTATCTTTGAAGAAAAGACAGATTTCTACTTATCAAAAAAAGAAAAAGAAAAAAAAAAGAGACAAATTTCTGCATTTCTTTAACTATTAGTCAGCTATTAGCTCCACCCTCAACCCCTACTGAAGTATTTGATATGCATCACACGTGACACGATTTGTTCCCACCTTTCTCCTATACTTCTATGTTGTGCATAGTGTCAATCTCAATCTATGCAATATATAAAATTGTTGAGTCTGAGGATAATCCTGGGGAGTTGCTTCATCTGAATAAAAAATGAGATGAATCCATTAATANAAAATCAAATATTGGTCAGAGGCTTCAATTTTATAATAATAATAATAATAATAGGGTGACATTTTTTTTTAGTGGATTATAAGGTGACATCCTAAATGTGAGGGCTGCACTTCATTTTTTTTTCCCTTCTATGTAAAAAGACTAAAATGACACCCACATGCCAACTTCTCTAAATTTAATTACTAAAAAAATAAAATTAAAAAATATGTTAGTTTTTTTTTTTTTTTTTTTTTTTTGGGTAGGGTGTTTAAAAAATACGGGTTATACAATCACAAAATAAAAGAAGGTGGGGGGGGGGGGGGTGGGATCGTATATGGAGACTCTAGAGCATTTCATTGCAGGGGCCATGAATTCCTTGCAAAGTAGCTTGTTTTGAATTACTCTAGCCCACATAGGCCACCAAATTCTGATCTTTATCTCTGAAAGAAAAGAGAAGTTTCTGCATTTCTATAACTATTAGTCAGCCACTAACCATACCTTCAACTTCCACTGAAGTCTTTAATATTCATCACACAATTCCTTCCCTCATTTCTACAATACTATATGTTATGCATAGTGTCAATCTCAATCTTTATATAAAATCTGTTGAGCCTTTCTACAGTTTTGCCATGTTGGGTCTGACCCTTCTCTCTATTCTATAAATGCAGACATAACTCTCTTTCTCTCTCCATCTCACTTTTAAGCAATGGACATTTCTGAATTTATGTGTCTTTTTAGCCATACAAGAGCATTGCCTCCCAGACAGTTGCTCCTAAATTTCTGTTTGCATAATAAATTGCTGTGAAAGATTACGACCATTGATGCTTATGTGCTATAACTGAGAGTTTCAGTTGACGGTTAATTTTATGAAGGATTGGATAGTCAGAGGGTCGGTTACACAGTTTTTTGGAGAAGTTTTGTTGAATTTAATGGAATTAGAGAGTTGGAACTTAGAAGATGGTGCTTTTGTTTATTTTCCTCAATTCCAGCACTTTGCAATAGACGGAGCTGATTGTTCCTTGCTAGAACTTGGTTTGTGTTCTGAGTAGGTTGGAGAAGGCTTTTAACACACCTTACAATTCATTGTCAAGAAGTCTTAGCATCAATTCTTTTTTTAATAATTTTTTGCTGGGTGTACAAAAAAAGGCCTCCAAGAGGAACTATGATTTCTATTTCTTATCTAACCTGTCTTCTTTTGTTCTGTACATATAAAACTCCTTATGTTGCAGCCAAAAGGGTAGTTTTGTTGAGGCACTGTTTTTGGGAGAAATTTTTGGAAATTGTTTGCATGTGTTTTGGTTTCTTTTTGAGTCTGGCTTTTAGTGAAAGTAATTCCAATGTTAGTTATTACGAATTTGGGATTCAACGATAGTATATGGCCATTTCAAATCTTGGTTCTTTTGAATATGAATTGGCTAGTTTTTTATGTTCTGCATATGACAGATCCATATGCTTATTTAATGGTAGAATCCAAAGGTGTTTGGTTAGCCCTTCAATTGATTTTGAAACCCAAGGGCCTTGTGTGAGTCCATAGAGGGATTGGTGCAGGACCAGCCCATGCCATGTATTTTTGGTTTATGAGATATATAAGAAGGTTTTCTCTAGTGGCAACCTGAATAATTTGACAATAGTCACCGGCTTGGCTGTGTCCCCAACGGTGACGAGTGATGTGTGTTTACCTGTATAAATATGGTGAAGTGGAGGCTGCAATTTAATAATATTTTTTATAAGGGGGGTGTGGGATTGAGCGCAGAGTGTTGAGGAAGGGTTTGGAGCATATAGGAAGATGGTGTTGATGAATGCACCATTTACCACAGTGCATTTTGCAACCTATGACAATTCCAAGAGGAGTTTGAAGGAGATTTCGTCAGAGCGTGAATGATGAGTGGTTGGTTGGGCATGCCACTGCTGGGCCAGCTATTGGGCCTTGGCTGCTGCTGTGACAACACCTCTTCATGTGGTCAAAACCCAATTGTAGTGTCAGGTATGATAATCTTTTTATAGTATAACTCTGAAAAGCTCTTGCATGTTTGTTCCCCTTAGTATATCTATCTTAGGGTGTTGTTATTGGTGAAATTATTTTATCTTAATAGAATTGAGGTAGGAACCCAACAATGATGTAGAAGCTCACTCTGCTTTTAGCCTAGAAACGAACTGTAATGTGAAAAGATATTTGTTACAAAAAATTATGTATGCTACCCAACTCAAGCTACTCGTAGTTGATATCACCTTTCCAATCATGGATTCTGCATTGATCTCCATTGGGAATGGATTACAATTTCTTACTTTCATCATTTTCTGAATCCATTTTTTTGTGCATAGGTTGCTATAATCTTTTGATTGGTAAGTTGCATGCACCTGGTGGGTCTTGAACCTACAATCTTAAACTCCACCTCGCTCTTACAAGGGAATGAGGTGTCATTTAAGCTAAAGCTCCTGGTAAGTGTCTTCCACCCAAAGCAACATGTTCCAAGTTGGAATCCTAGACCCCACAGAAGTTGGAGTTTTGTTCATTGGGTAGGACCTTTATAAGTTATCCTTTCTAGGAATTGGGCCGCAATTGTTGCCCTAAAAGAGTGGTTTGTAACTTTGTATCAGAATTTTAGGTGTTGCAATAACATTAAGTTCAACTGCCAACCAAATAATTTATACTAGATTTGTATTTTGTCATTTGTGAAGAATTTTTTCAAAATGCTGGAGCAAAATTTCCATATTTAACTTTATATTCACGACTAAGCAGTAGTACTCTCCCCTCCTTTGTGAAGAAGCTCGGAACAAAAAGAATTAGAGTAGAAGATAGACACTAGATGTCCTCACAAAAGTATTGATTCCATGTCATGGAGAATTACTTAAGACGGCCAATAGATATCCATTTGTATTCAGCAAAAACTGAAAAATAGATCTCATTTGTATTATTGAAATGGGAAGTTTATATGCATAATAAAAAAAGGAAATGGAAACTTTATAAGTAAACTGCCAACTGGTCCCTTTAATTGATAAACGAGTTTCTAACTCCACTTAACCCTGCTTTTGCTAGATGTTACAGTCTCCAGAACTGATTAGAATGCATCTCATGAATTTGACTGTATTTACTGTGTTTGGTGCTTCTTATTCAACTTACTGTTCCTATCTGTTGGTGCTTATCTGGTGATAGTGCTCATGAGGGTGCCATTGTATTTGGTCATGCATTCCTGCTTAATTTTGAACAGTTCCCTTCAACCACATTATAGGGAAAAAATGAATACTCAGAAAAATAGTTGTTAAAAAACAACTATGTAGATATATTCATTTTTAAATGCTTATACCTTAATCTCTAATACTTTAAGATGATCTGAATGATGGTTAGCAACTAATCATATCATATAGGATGCTACTTTATTAATTGATTATTTATATTATAAATTTATCATTACATAATTGGCTGTACAGGGTTTTTACTGATGTGACAAACTTAAATGTGGTTCCATTGGGAATGTAAATCTGAGGATGCTTTTCCATGCTCCTACTGCTGCTTCTTCCTTTAACTCAATGGGAATGGTAACAGTGGCACTGTCACCTGAACAACCTTTAATATAAAGGGCACTCAATGTTTTGCAGTTTCATTGCGGATACCTCCATATTTGACAACTGGAACCTTTCTTCAAAAAGGGGATGAGCAAGCAAGACAAATATGCATTTTTTTCTAATGACCTGGTGACGTTCTATGTGGAATCAAGCACACACTGGTAGATCTCAATTTTCAATATGATTATTACTTGGCTATCAATTTGTAGGTCTAGTATGACATTTGGCATAGTTTTTCCTAAACGGCTCGCATAAACAATTGGTGATTTAGCTATGATTAGTTCTTTGTCTTTCTCTCTCAATTCTTTATATCTCTCTCTCTTTGTAAGTTACGACACTAAACCAATCCTACTTTTAATTTTCAGAATCAAACATAATGGTGAAATCTAGGTCCTCTTATCAAGATTGCCAATTTTGAAGTTAACCAGATTTTTTCCCAGATTATTGTCCTTTGCATTTCCTCTGTCAGAGCCATTGCATCCTCTCATAGTGGACAAACAAAAACTGGTTCATCAAATTTTTTTGCAAGTTTAATGTAATTTTTAAATGATAGATAGGATTTTTCTTCATTTAATTTAGCATTTAC
This sequence comes from Quercus suber, assembly GCF_002906115.3. NCBI lineage: Eukaryota > Viridiplantae > Streptophyta > Magnoliopsida > Fagales > Fagaceae > Quercus > Quercus suber. The sequence goes on along the minus strand of NW_027069669.1, from coordinate 438,019 downwards.
AAGTTATCTAAACCAACTTATCAACAACTTCAAAGAACAAAGAATCACACTGCACAATCCTAGCATTAGACTCAAAAACCACACAAGCTTATAAGAAGGCGAGGTTCGTTGATTTTATTGTCTAATATGTAATTTTGTTTGTGTTTTGGCTATTGGGGTTTTATTTTAATCATGTGTCTCTTGCCATATTTCTTATCAAGCATTTTATCCGCTTAAAAATATCTCAATTTTGATTTATATCTGACTTTTTATTTTATTTCCATGTTTGGATTAAGGCATTCCTTAGCTGTAACCCCAAATAATCTGAAAATTGCTTCATATATAGCTTAAATTTGGATTTGCACTTAATTGTTTTAAGGAAAATTATTAGATAATCTAGGAGTACCTAATAATTACTCTTTTTTTTTTTTTTTTTTAATTACATTTGATTTTGTTACTTTTAGTTGATTAATTATACTAGTGGTGGATTACTGTTTTTTAAGGTCTTTGCTACAAGTGGATTACTGTTACTCTTCTTCTACTGCTGTATTATAAATAAATATTAGACTATACTCACTAATTAAGTGAAGAGCAATAATAACTTCTATAATTCTTTATCAAAGGGTTTGAGATTATTTTAATACCTTTTCTATTCCTTTGGTACTAGAGTTGTTTTTGAAAGTTCCTCTTCATGCTTATGTATGGTGAATTTTTCATGTAATATTGATAGAGTTGCTGATATTTATATATAAAAAAATGTTGATATAGTTGCTGTAATTTGTTCTTATTTGATTTAGCAGTTATAGTTTTATCTCAACCACTTGGGTTTTCTATGCCGTTTATTATTGACGGTTGAATCCTTATGGTAGTTATTCACTTGGTCTTCGCACTTAATTTCAATTGTTTATACCTATAGGAAATTCATAGACTATACAAAAAAATTAATTTTCAATTTCTTTAGTTATTTATTTTATTTTGAACACCAAAATTCTTGAATGAAACTCAAATAATTATATTGCTCACTTTAGTAGTTACTTAATGATTTGGTAATTTCTTTTTGTTTGTTCCATATTGTATTTGGGATTAGAAACAATTAAAAAGGGATAGATTGATTGAAAGCACTTGCAGACTCGTAGTTGTTTCAATCATAATTCTAGAGGAAAAATGATCAACAGTTGAAAAGCGTAAGAGTATACTAATTAGTAATTAATGAATACTAAGAATATGCATTTGATGTATCAATAATTATGCTGACTTGGAGTTAAACTAAATATTTGACATGCTGCTACTAGCTCCATGGTTGATCTTGAGTAATTTCTGTGCTCCTCCTTTGAAGTTGAACTTTTAACTGTAGCTTGAAAGATAAAAATTTTGCAATCAAAATCTTTTTGTCTAAAGAATTCATTTATTGATTTCATCGCTATTATATATATATATATATACACACACACACATCTGTAGGCATCAGTTTCCAATGAACTGAAGGGTTTTTTTTTATTATTATTTAAGACAACTATTAATATACTGAAGTAAATCTTGCGTATGTGATGTTCTAGGATAAGGAGTGATCCATTGCATTGCCTATCCACACGTGCTAGATGGATCTTGATGCATACACCAGATTGATGCCAATTGATTCCATTGGTCCAGATTGTTGCCGATTTGACGCTGAACTATTATGGGGTATGCTTTGATTTGAATTTAATTTTCGGTTTTTATGGGATTTGACTGCCATTTTTAGTATGAGTTGATGTTTCCATATTTGAAGTAATATGGGACCTTATTTATAGCCCCAGAGGAAACTTTATTGGTACGATGATTTTCATGAATGAAATTGTAGGGAGAATTTCCACAGCTTATTGGTGATGCTAGGCATGCTTTAAGTGGTGCTACGGTTTGTTATGTTCTTCTTGATTATTTCCTGCATGTGTTCCTGCAAATTTCTTTAAGAGTTCTGTTCTGCATCAGATCAATTACTGTAATAGTGGGGAAATAGCATAATTTATAGTTCCCATCTACTGATATTGAAGTAATATTTCTGGCTGTTTGTTTTTCAATGCAATGAAGGTGAAAGTTATCTTTTCGCTATTAAGAGATATTTCAATATTGATTCTGTTTTCAAGCTGGCCAAAAGAAAAATTTTGATCTTTCTTCTAGAAAGGAAGTGAACAATTGAACACACAAATTCTTTATAAATATATGATTCTGCTTTTGCATAAATTAAAAATCTTCTGCATATTATTTAGGGGAAAAAAAAAAAAAACCTATGCATATTGTGTGGATCTGCAACTAGTTTACATAGCAAGCTGAGCACCCCTGTTATCTTATATCCCTTATTTCATCTTCTTTTTCTCATTAGTATTTCATTAAACGAATTGACAAACAAGTGGCTTGGCCAATGACATTGTACCTGCAGATCTCCAATGGGGAATCCATTTGTCTGATTCATGAAGAACCAAATCGTCATGAAGGTGGTACTAGCCCAGGTGCTTTGAGGGCTTCATAGTTGAAGTTACCATTTAAAGCATGCCAAATTCTGAATAAGCCAGAGCATGCTCTATCTTGATGTCATTTTGAGTAAAAGATGCGAATGGCCCCCTCCCTTTCATTAATGGCCTGTTTGGATGGAGGGGGGAAGTGGAGGAGAGTAGAGTAGAATTAGCTAAAAATAAGCTAATTTTGTGCTAAATCTACTATACTATACTATACTTTACTCCCTCTCCCTCCCCCTCAATCCAAATGAACCATAAGGTAATCAAGCAGATAGTCTAGGCATTTTATGAAAGCGTAACTATTGGAGGCTGATTGAGTATTACAACAGTTTCATTCTTGGTGAGATGAGTTGGTATATCAGAAACATCAATACACATAAGTTTGGGATACCAATACCATTTGTTTATGTGTGCGCGTCATCTTGAAGAGGCATTCATGAGAATAATGGAACACACAACACTTTGGACACGTGAAAATTTAGTTGGTGTGGTCATCATTTACTGATCATTGAGATGGATGGAACGTATGGTTAGTAACGGAAAGAAAACAATATCGAGTATTATACTATTATAGGGACGAAAAAGCCTGCCTGTTTGTTAAGAAGATGCTGGTGGTGCCTCTTTTGCACTATATTGTTGAAGGATTGTCACATTTTGTGCTTGCAGTATTCCTAGTTCGAAGCCTCCTGAAAGGGCTCCATAGAAAGAATTGCTGGATGCTGGGTATATTCAGTCTTCCAAAGCCCTTTGCGGTGTTTTAGTTTTATTACAAAAGAATCAAGATAGCTTGCTGTGTATGTGTGTGGATTACATGGCATTGAATAAGGTGATAGTGAAGAACGAGTGTGGCTTGTGTCCAGTGGAAGTTTCCACTGGACCCGTTGGATGGTGGACACGCGTCCAAATCTGGACGTGTCCAGTGGAAATTTCCACTGGACAGAAGCCTTGCCCGTGAAAAACAAGGATCCGGTTCCCTTGGTTCAATATCTGTTTAATAGGTTATGAAAAGCCACTTACTTCCCCAAGCCACTTACAAAAAGAGAAATTATAAAACGGGGTCACTTTTATATTATCGACTTTACATATCTATTACGGCATTTATTGTTACAAAATATATATGGCCCGGGTTAACATTGAGTTCAGTTGAATCCTTGAATCGCCCAATAAATCCAGATGGTGAGAAAAAATTAAATCATTGAACTTTTATAAACATCAATAATTCTTCTCATTGCATACTATAAGAAGATGAACCCAATCAGTTATAGGCGTAGATCCCTTATTAAAAATCTCATTAACTCATTAATGAAACACATTAATATAGCCATAAATGCTTGATTAGTCAATCATGTATAGCGCTTATCACCTAGGCATCACACAGGTGTGTGTATATAATAATACATTCAAACATAACTACTGGATTTTTTATATTTATTTCACTTCTATCACTGAAATTGTGACATTATTTAAGGAACAAATTTCTAGCACTTCTGCAACTCTGTTGATAAAAAATGCAGGTTGTTTTGGAGGAGAAAGTTGAAGAGCTTCATTTGAGAGCATAGAAACAACATCTATCATGGTTGGTCTATCTAATGCGTGGTCTTGTACACATAAGAGACCAACATGAATGCATCTTAATACTAGAACCTTGCCTTCATTCCATAACTGCCATGCCTGATACAAGTCAATTGTATGCACAATGTTACCCATCAAGTCCAAAATTCCATGTATAATTTTAAGAAGAGGTAAGTGAAAAACTTACATATCCTATAAGGTTCAGTAAATCATCAGACTGATAGCGACTATTATTTTTCTTGCCACAAACGATTTCTAATAGTAGGACTCCGAAGCTGAATACATTGGTTTTTATTGAAACAACACCATTCATAGCGTATTCCGGGGACATATAATCACTGAAATAATAATTATCCAATGAACTTTAGTGTATGGACAAGCACATATATACACTAGCACAAACTCACAAATAGAATACTTACTATGTTCCAACAACTTTATTTGTGTTTTCTTCTGAACCTTTCAATCCAAATATTCTAGCCATGCCGAAATCAGATATTTTCGGATTCATCTCCTCATCAAGCAAAATGTTGCTTGCTTTTAAGTCTTGGTGAATTACTGTAAGTCTTGAATATTTGTGGAGATAAACAAGTCCTTGAGCAATGCCTTCTATGATGTTGAAGCGTTTTTTCCAATTTAATAAATACTTTTTAGTAGAATTTGACTCAAAATAAAAAATAATATCAAGCAAATGTTAAGTATTGATTAACATCATATAAAAGAAACAAAAATCAACGCGTAAGCAAACATATGCCTTACCAAAGAGGAAGAAGTCTAAGCTTTTGTTAGGCATGTACTCATATATTAGTATTTTTTCTCCTTCTTGAATACAAAATCCTAAAAGCTTGACGAGATTAGTGTGTTGGAGTTTAGCAATGAGAATAGCCTCATTCTTGAACTCTACAAATCCTTGTCCAGAATTTCTCGAAAGTCTTTTTATTGCTATTTCTTGCCCATCAGGTAATTTACCCTGAAAGTATATATTGGGTTAGTAATATTTTACTCAAATTATCTTAATTCAGTCTCTACTAACCTTATTTGATTTTCTATCAAGATTCTATTGAGCCCTTGGGCTTAGTTCAAGTGCTAATTTATTGATTGGACGAGTTGGATTAGCTAGACTAGGCCTTAAGTTCAAATTTCATACAAAAATAATTAAATAATTAAAGAGATAGTATTTGCTTAAATAGAAGATTTAAACAATTTATTGATTGGATGAGTTGGATTATTTAGACTAGGTCTTAAGTTCAAAATTCATACAAAAATAATTAAATAATTAAAGAGATAGTATTGGGACAAATAAAAAATTTAAATTTTATCAGAGAGAGAGAGAGAGAATCACAAACTAACCTTATAAACTAGTCCAAAACCACCCTCTCCTAATTTATTTTTGATTGAGAAATTACTTGTAGCAATAGAAATGCTTTCAAAGTTGAAGATTTGCAGCTCATGGTTAGCTTGCCCATCTTTATTTTGCTTCTGCACTTTATCATGTACAGGGGAAGGTATTACATGACCTCCAAGTTCTTGTATAAGCATCTTTTCTTTCCTTTTTCTCTCCCCTAATTAACATACATGCAAAATATATCTTGAAAATTTGTTGCTTCTTTCATCAGTAATATAGCTGAAGCATCTAGGTAGGAACATCAGTTACCTTTTGCTCTGTGTTTTTTCCATTTTGTGTAGCATAAGAAGCACAAGGGGATAAAAAAATCCCCCTACCACCACGATGAGCCATATCCACCACCTTTTTGCGTGGCTGTGATCTACATCTATATTGGGTGCTACATGCATGGACAAACAAATTTTAGCATTCTACTAGCAACCGTTTTTCTATTAATTTTGTTTTTCTTATCATTTACCATGATTTGAGATGAAGGAACTGCTTGTGCATTAGAAATTAAACTAAGATTGATAAAATTCATTGCTTCGGTTAGAGGAGTGCATAGGTCGGGTTGAAAAAACTATATATATATATATATATTAGGTTGTGTTGGTTTAGATGGGTTAAAAAAAACTGAGTTTGGCTTACTTGCAGTAATTTTTAAAATAGAATATCCTTTTGTTTTAATGATAAAGTGCCACATCACCCACTACCTTAAAAAAAGGTAGAGAATAAAACCTACCACCACTTGCCATTGTGTATTTAAAACAAAATGAAACCTCTATTTAAAAAAGTATTGGAGGTAAACTAAACCCAAAAAAACTATCAACCTAAACCCAATTTAACCTACCACTCAAAATAAAATTCCAATCCAACCCACAAAACCAACTCGAGGTGTTGGGTTGGAATGGGTCATTTTGTTGGGTTGGTATGTTGGATGCACACTCTTAGCTTTGACTTTGACCTATAGGGGTATCAAATCTTTTGAAATTATTCTCATTATTTTTTTTGCTTTTTTATTATTTATTTTTTGAAATAAGGTTAGGGTCTTCGTTCATAATTCAAGTATAGACAAGTTTAAGTCTTTAACCATTGAAACTCTTATTCCATATTAAGAAGTTATATGGATCCTTCTATGACAATTCCTTGTTAGAAAAATTTGTGTAAGTAGGAATTCGAACAAAATTGAATAAAATAATTGTGTAATACAGATATTAATTAGATTTGTTTGTTTATGTTTTTCTAGTGCTTTAGATGTAGAGCAGTAATTGTCTCTTAACGGAAGCATTTGCACATTCGGATGATTCACAATCCCCAAAAGATAAAGCTTATGCTAGTAAAAAAATCAAGCAGCCACATCATCTATACATCACAGCCATGCGTATCATCCGCTCATCATCTGTTCCTACTTACCCTTTGTATGTACATGTCAATTATATAGATTGGTGTGATAAATTGGGTATGAAGTAGACTTACTTGGTGAATTAATATTGTATACTGTCCGTGTGAAAGAAGAAACAGTAGTATAACTATAACTCTCTTTTGGCCACGTGCTCCAAATTTCACAGCCAGCATCGCCATCCTCATTTGTAGATGCATAGGCAATGCAAGAACAATTGTTCAAGCACTTGGCCTGACAATCCACAATGGTCAGGTTGTCACTTTCATTAAACATGAATCCATTGCTGCTGTTGCTCAACAAATAGGGAAATATTTGAATATTGGGATCAGGACTCCTGCACTCAGGTAGCTTTTTCATCGCACATCCATTTTCTAAACCCAAAATAAAAGGGATTATAAGCAAAAGGACTACAGTAGACTATAGCTCCGCCCGAATCATTAAGGTATCCCAAGTAATCTATCGTTAACGAAGGGGATTTTGTGAAGTCTTGATTTATCAGAGAGTAATTGACGTATGTTTCATTCTCATTTGATACATGGCTAAAATAGTAGTTCGAATATAAATATTTGAAACTACCGTTGTTCCAAGGCTCACTAGTCCAATAGATGTTCCCATGCCATAAGATGACCAATCGATTTGTTTGGTTAGGGTCCAGGCCAAACGTAAAGGATCCTACCTCAGGTACCATCGAGCCTCTCCATGATCTTAAAGACCAAGTTTGTCCTGTTTTCTGATTAACTCCTAGTTTCATTCCCGGCAGAAGTACGTGAGTAGGATAATCAAAGCTTTGCCACAATTGTCGCCCTGAACTCTGTTCGCGCAGTACAAAATTACCATTATCAAGTAGAACAGCAATTGTATTATTGCCTCTTTCCTCTCCGGAATATAGTACAATAGAAAGACTCCCATTGTTTGAAATTTTCAAGTTCCCGTTATTATCAATGGTAAGACTTCCAGAATTGTCCAAGACAGGAGTGTCTCGATTGGCAACCCACACTAAATTGTCCAGGCGTTGACGATTGTCGTTGTACCATATTCCTAAGTAGTAATTGTTACTTTTAAGCACAAAGAATCCTAATATAAAGTTTCCTTGATTTGAAATTAAATCCTCATTGTTGAATTTGATCTCCTGTCCTGGCAATAATTTGTCCAGCTGAGAAGATGGCCCCTAGAAGAGTAGCAGACATAACAAAGCGAGGACAAGTTTTCGTGCTTTGCTTGCCATAATACTTTGTTGATTTTTTTGGTGAGCTATGGTAGAGGAAAGTATCAGAACAATGGTAGAACAAGCTCTTATGCAACCTCCTAAATTGAACAATTAAGTCTTCGTATCAACACAAAATCCAGTGCTAAACTCAGGACAATAAAAATCTATTCAACAAACCCATTTAAAATAACACAGAATCTGTCTCAATATCATTTCACATATACTTCGAGAACTCAAAACTTTGAGTGAAGTGAAATTGAAAGGAAAAGAAGTAATGAAGTATCATTAAATCGAAAATTTTAGAACTATAATGTTTAAACAGATTTGCAATTGATCATACCGAACTTAGCAAACTAATATGCATTACTCATTCTTTTCTAGAATCTAGAAACACATGAACACTTGTTCTTTAAATAGTATATCCTAAAATTATCTGGTAACAGTGGATCAGCTCACTTTAAACAATTAAAGTGAACTTTAAAGTCATGCATAAATGAAATTTTAAATTGCAGCAATTAGAAAACTAAAATAGCGTGCATATATGCTTGGAAGAATTTGCAATTTTGAAATTTATTATTATTTTTAAAACTTGTTTTGGAAACATGATAGTGCACTTTCAAGTTAGAGTAAATCCTATTTTGAAACAAAAAATTTGTTGACAAAATCGTGTTTCGAAAACATGATTTAGAAAAAAGGCTAAATTCTCAAAAAAAAAAAAAATGGTGCCAATTTAAATAATTACCATTAAAAATATTTGTCAAATTAGCGTGGAATGAGCATTAAAAAAGAAAGATCCAGTCAAATTATAAAGTAGTTGGAAATCTAAAAAGAACATAAAAAAAAAAAAAAAGAAGAAGAAGAAGAAGAAGAAGAAGAAGAGAAATTTTCAATCCAGGAGGCTCTATAAAGTAACAAAATAAATTTTAATCCATTTAAGTGGAACAATAAAATTTATTTGTTATTCTTTTATTATTATTATTGATAATTGGATAGTTACAACAGAAATGTGTCAACTAGTTAACTTATAAGATTTTTAGTAATTAATTTGTTAGTTTTAAAACTATATGATTTAGGGTGGTTGGGATCCGTGAATCAGATTTGTGGTCCCTAGTTCGAGCTCAGGTGAGTACTTGGGGAGGAATTTGGGTATCCCTACTGAGGAGCCCCTAATTACCAACTCTCTCGAGGTGTTAGAGTGAGGTCTGTGGTCACCCCAGACCACAATAGCTATGACTCAATCCAACATTCTCTAGCAGGAGGTGCTACTATGGTTACGGCCAGAGGGGTGAGTCACAATGGTCACCCCCGCCCCCTCTTTTTCTCATCAAAAAAAAGAAAAAAAAAAAAGAGTGCTACTTTTTAAAACTAAAGAGTTTAATTATTGCTTTTGAAATTAGATGATTAATTTGTTACACACACTATTTCTACCTTTAATTAAAAGAAAAAATTTCTAAGCACTAATTATAGGTTTAGAACGTAATCTAAGAGGAAAAAAACAACGCCAAATATGAAGCAAATGATAACCTCAACAGGTGAGAACAATTGTGTTGTGCCTGTCAGATCTTTACGCACATTCATATCCACGTCAAACTCCTCTGTTTCCTCTGCAATTTTCAATCTAAAAATCAATCACACTATTCAATCAAAAAAATGAAAACACACACACACACAGTGAAAAAATAATAGAAAGAAGTGACATTCGGAGTGGTTAGAATTACATTGGATTGTAAATTTCTTGAATGTAGAACAAGTGAAACCCTTGGCGAAGTGTAAGAGATGGAGAGAGAGCCTTGGTTTGACTGAAGAATCTGATTTTTAAGAGAGACTTCGACTAAGAAAGTATGCTCTTAACATTTAGAGAAGGTATACTTTGACTAAGAAAGTACGCTCTTATAACATGGAGATGACCATATTTTGCATGGATTAGCCCGCCACTGGTCTTCTCCATGTTATAAGAGCATACTTTCTTAGTCAAAGTATACCTGAAGACCATATTTTAATTACACGATCAATGAAGTTATCGAAACAAGACAAAGCTACATGACTATTAAATGAGTCATGATATTAAAGCAGACGCGCATGCTCATTTGATACTGAGTTAGTGTGGGATGGGATTTGATTTTTTATTTTGTGGGTTATACGCGATTTGACCACTAATTTTTTAATTATGAGTTGATTTTACTTATTCCTATTTCATATTAGTAATGATATTCTATTTCTCAGTAGTATTTAATTTAGACAAATTTACAAACAAAGTGCCCTGGTTAATGACCAAATTGTTGATGTACCATCTGTCATCTTAGTGCAAGATGTGCATGCCTACCCGTCTCTTATTAAGGTAATCAAGTAGATGGTTTCAATTCCAGTAATGTTAAGGGTCTTTTCTAAGCATTTTGAGGAATTGTATTTCTTGGAAGCTGATTGAGTATTAGCAACAGCGTGATTCCTGATGACATGGCTTGGTACATTAGTATGCATAAATTCTGGTCTCATTTGTTTCTGACTGCATCGCTTTGAATGGAAGAATCATTCATGAGAGTAAGGGACGACACAGCAATGCTTTGGATACGTGAAGATTTATTTGGTGGGGTCATCATTTGCTAATCATTGAGATGGATGGAATGTGTGGCTGGTAATGAAAAAAAATTAATATTAATTATGAAATGGCTAGGCTCGCGCTTTAGAGTTATGTGGCACAAATTAAGCAAATGGCTAGGCTGCCTGCTTTTGCACTATACTGCAGAAGGATTGTGACATTTTGTGCATGCAGCATTACTGATGCAACTGGGGCGTGATGATTTGTATGGTTCTGAGCTCCTGATTCTTCTGAATCTGTCTAAGGGGTCAGTTGAGTTGTTTGGGCTGTTGGACACCATATACCAATGTGTTGGCAGAGATTACATTGCAGTTGGAAGATGCCAACGCAGGGTTGTGAGTAATGCATCGTCTTGCCTCTTATGCAGCATGTGGATAATTCTAGGCTGCTGCATAGGGAATATGTATTCTACTTGTGTACATTTAACCTTAACTCTGATTTTTTATGATTAATAATTGTATCTCATTGAGTGAAATCACTACGAAAGAGCCAAAATCTTGCAGGTGACGAGCATAATCATGCGTAGTCTGTCCCCCAAAATTTAAAATGTACCCCAAAATATTACTTTTGGCCCCCCTCCAAAAATATTCTCAAATTAACATTATTTTATTGTCGTGTGGGGGCATGGAAGCATGATGTAGAATGTGCTAGAATATTGAATAGTACCATACTTGTTAATAATGATCTGTGACCGTTGATTGGAGTCTAAAGGTTTAGAGAACTGTCATTTGGAAATTATTAAAATTAATTTTTTTGATTTGTCAATTGATGATTAAAATGGAGTGAAAAATTAAGACCACTAAATTTACATTAAGGACAAATTATCTTAAATTTACAATTCAGGATATATCTAGTGTTGATGTCCTAAATTTTGAAAATCCTCTAACAAAATTTCAAAAAATCACCACCAATGAAATTGGTATTAGTTTATTGCAACATGATCTTTAGTTGTGCCAACAAATATTAGATTGTAATGTTAATTAAGGTGATAAAATTTGAAATTTCTCAAAAAAAATTTGGTTTATACTTCGGCCCCCTAAACTCGAATCCTAGTTCCGTCCTTGGTCTATCCTATATTTTGTTAAAATTTTCTCATTAAAAAAAAATGCTGCAGAGTTTATAAGCAAAGATGCTAAATTGATCAAATGATGTGGAGTTCACTTCAAGCTATTAACAGCAGCTAAATTCTCTGGGGACAATTCAGATAAGATCTATCGGTATTTTAATCGTATGATCTATGAAGTCAAATATACAGATTAATAGATTACATTACTATTAAGTGGCTTATGTAATTAAAGAAATCATGGATAGATTTGAAATGTCTGTTATGTTAAAAGAACGTTCCTCCACATCAGGTTGGAGGAAAATTCTATCTACTCTTTCATTGCCTAGATGTAAATTTCTATCTAGTCTTTAATTGTCTAGATATGTTGCTTGACAAAAGTACATCCTTTTCTTCAATATAAATGTTGATCTCTCTGAAACATACAGCAGCAGTGCTTCAACAATGAAGACATATCATTCACGATATACATTGTTGTTAAGGCCTTCGCCAATAGAATATTATTAGAGAGATTTCTACTGCCAGAAGTTGAGCCTCTTCGGAAAGTACTTCCTAAATTGCATTCTACTATTGAATGCTTCTATTGTTGAACAGGCATCTTAGAGCTATCTCATAAGAAGAGAATATAGCCCCATTCATCACAAATGCCTGAGCAATTGTAGTTCCTAATCCGCGCCAAAGCATGTGATATCCTTCATCTTTTACAATCCTGCCAAAGCAATCAACAATGCCAGTGTATTTCTGTGGAGATGAGAGTGATTGAGCCTGTAGTCTGGTCTTTACAACATCTAAGGGGTAGCATGAAACCCAACTGGCAACTCCTGCTAGACCTCCTGCAACCAACATTGTGTTTAGGCTTTCTTGGCCACTCTTTCTGCAGCCAGGGTGAAGCTTCTCCCACAAATCCTCATATGTGTAGAAGTAGAAAAACCATGAGAAGGAGCATCCCTTAGCAAGGTTATGTTTAAACCTCGGAACATCCCCTTTATACCTTGTGTTTTGAATATGCTTGTGGCAACACTTACTGGTCCTTTGTAAGGATCTGACTGATGTAGTTTTGTGTAGCTATTGTTCTGCAATTGAAGGCGGATTTTTACTAGTTGTACTGGAGTGAGAATTAGGCTCTGAAAAGCACCAGTACCAAATCCTCCTAGAGCAACAGCTTTGTGGGAAGGAGGATCTGCAGCTGAAACAGATGAGTCAAGTGCTTGAGAGAGGACAGCATAGATCTGGAAAACCATGGCATTCTGCAATGTACAAACCCTCAACATGACTTGAGTCAGTGTAAAGAATTGTTATATCAGTTTTGCAAAACCAAAAACCATGAAAAGGAATCACGTTTACATTATAAATGTATACATTAACACACAGACCTAAAACTGACCTGCCTGCGGCCTTACATTTGAAAACCAAGAATGACTCCATTTTTTCTTTTTGGTTGTGCCCAATATTAAAATGTAAATTGCATCAAAATTTATACTTCTGGCTTACACTATCTCCTGGTATTATTAAAGCAGGCACTTTTATTGAATATTTGCTTTATACTTAGTGAGCAATAAATATTCCTGTATATTTTCTATTACAATTAATGTCATGATTTGGTCTTAGTGACATGGTTTGGCAAAACCCAACTTCAAGAATCAAGTGAAAATGTTCTTTTAAATAAAAAGATAAAAATCAATATAAGTTGATAATCAAAGATGTCAAAAGTAATATAAATAATATACATTAACACACAGACCTAAAACTCACATGCCTGCAGCCTTACATTTGAAAACCAAGAATGACTCCTTTTTTTTTTTTTTTTTTTTTCCTTCTTCTTTTTGGTTGTTTCCAAGATTAAAATGTAAGTTGCATCATATTTTAATTTTCTTTAAACCCAAAAGCAAAGTAAAAAAAATACAAATTTTTCTTTCTGAGTGGTCAAGTAGTCTCAAGTTTTCCAAAATAATGAGCCATGAAAAATTCACAACAATGTCATGTTTCTTTTACCACTAGTGATTACACTCAGGAAATCAGTCGGTTTAACTAAATGACACATTGAAACAAAAATTCCAAACACCTTGTAGACATTAAACTTTACCCACCACAAGACCAAGACCAAAGAATGAACAAGTCCAACCCCTTTCGGAACAAAATAAACAATAATATCAACAGCCTCAACAACCATTGAATCTCACTACTGGCATCTCATCACCATCCAACGAAAATTTCAAGATCATGTTTGAACGCTCAACAATTCATAACTCATTGAGCAATAGACCATTTCACTTTTTCCAAGCAAGGCCCAAAACATAAACCATCAACCAAACATTGGAAATCTCCAGAATCAAAACATTCAACCCATGCAAATCCCAAAAAAAAAAAAAAAAAAAATTCAAAACTCAACAATCCAAAGCACCAATTCAAGACACCCAAACGTCTAATTCATAACCACAGAGATTCACATTGTACATTTAAAAGGCCATAATTCACAAAAATTTCTCACATTGATGACCAAGACCAAGATGCCGATTGGTACCTTCATATTGAGAAACAAGTGACGATCGGCACTTACTCTTTGAAATTCATTCTTTTTCACAGACCTATATCCAATTTCTCTGTACACAACTCTAGGCATTACCATCATGTAAAATCCACACATTTACTCAAAGTAAAATGGACAATTTTTTTCAAAAAAGGCAAAAAACAAAAGAAAAGCCTAATGGTTGCTTCGAAGCCAGATGCATTAGGCCCATGAAATAATTTTAAAAAAAAAGTGTGTTAAGCCCATAGACTGTTTGCAAAAATCATCATCTTTACAGCTAGAGTATTAGACCTGTGATTTAATTTTTCAAAAAAAAAATTTATCTTTTGATCCAGGGGAATTGCCCTACCATGTCTCAAAAAAAAAAAAAAAAAAAAAAAAAAATCTTCACAAGAGGCATTGAACTCAAATCATCTCTACTTCTTAAGGTTAACCTCAAATCATCTCCAAACCTAAATATAAGGTATCAGGGCGCTTTTTCAGCAAAACCCCATTTTCTACTCTCTTTTTCTCCTCCTCGAAATGTGCTTGATCATTAAAAAAAAAAATCCCATGGATTAAATTGATTTAAAAAAAAAATAGTTTCACAAGAAATTCAACAAAATTTTTTAAAAAGCCCAATAAACTTAATTTTTTTCCCCCTAACGAACTAGGGGCAATGGCCCTTGACTTGCTTTAAATTTCTTTTCATTTGAGCATAGTCTCACTTTCCGCTGGTTTTCCAATAATAAATTTTTTTGTAAAAATTTAATTAAAAAAAATTAGCGTTCCTTCAAAATTAGGAAGACTTTTCTTTCATTCTAAATTCGAAACTTTCTTCTCAATATCTCTTTTTCAAATCGAGCATGGAGAATTTCTTCGACAAAAGTTTTTGCAAATCATGATCTTTATATTCTTGCCAATTAACTTGCACAAAAAAGAGATTAATTTCATTTGATTTATGTGAGGATCTTTGCTCATCACGTGGAAAAAAAAAAAAAAATCCTACAAGGCAGTTAAGGAAAGACCACTAATTAAAATATCTTAAATCCTTTTACCCTTACCCTCAAATCAAAATGTTAAAATATCTACTTGTGTGAAATGTCATCTCAGAAGATTTAGGCCCGTTTGGTAGAGGAGTTTAAATAATATTGTTTGTAATTTTTTGAAATATGTGTGGATGAAAAAAGTGTGTGGAAATATGTTTAATGTTATTTAAAAATTGAAAATGAGTTGTTTAACAACTCTACCAAAAGGGGCCTTATCTATCACAAATACTATTAACTTTTCAATTTTGATTTTGCCTCCATGAAAAAAGAGAAAGAAAGTTTAAAATTAAAATTAAAAATTACTTGGAGAACACTTTGAACATAAAGTAGCATAAAAAACAATCTCTTTAATTATGTAATTATTCTCGAATAAATAAAAAAATCAAGCTAAAGTTGTTCAAAATTTGAAAAAAATTTTTTAGACTCACATTGACGAGTAATTTTGACATAGTAAACATTTAAATTTTGAACAAACAATATTTGTAATAATCGTTGCATTTTGAATCATTTTTCAAACTCCACTGTAATCTATAGTTTTAAAAATCGGACTGGATCGGACGATCCGACCGATTCAATCAAGAACTGGGTACTAGTCTGATCCGGTAAAAATGCTCAAAGCCATTCAAAAACCGGTCAAAACTAATAAAAAATTGGTAAAAAATGAGAATCGAAGGCAAATCTGGTTTTGCCCCGATCTGGTTGTTAAAACCATGCTTGAATTTCCTTAGTCCAATGTGAGTCAAAATGTTATGACCATAATCTTGAGGCATGCACAGATTAAATTTCAAATTTCAATGCCACTTTTTTGGCTCCAAACATGCAAGTGGATAGATACAAGTTCAAAAACTTTTGGATGGATGGAAAGGAGCGCAGTTTGAACTCTCTAATCAATTTACAGCTATAAAAAACACACCCCCTCCCCCTTACCTTCAAAAATTAGGAGAGTTTTTGGCTATCAAATTTTCAGATCTAGTTTTGTGTTCTTGTAGAGAGAGATTATGTTGCTTTCATGCAACACCATTCTCCACAAGGATCACGACCGAAGCTTCATTAGCCATCATTTTCTATCTCTCAAACATCATTCTCACACCACTCAAGTCATCTCAATCATCCTCCCAAAGCCCTAAACATCATAGAATCGTTAAACACCTAAGACACCATCTGATTTGACTCTAAAAGCTTTATTCATCATAGTCTCAGCACATCATTCTCAATATCACTATCTTAAGCTCACAACGATCAAATCTTGAAGTTCATTTCAAGAGTTCTCTATCCACAAAATCCGAAGACACCGAGTTGCACATCACTAATCCACTACACACAACAACAACAAACCCATCTTAACCTTATGATGATCAAATCTTGAGGTTCATTTCAATAGTTCTCCATCCACAAAATGTAAAGACATGGGTTTGCACATCACAAATCCACTACACACAACAAGAAGAAGCACCATTACCTTTACTATGAAAGTGAGAGATCCGTGAATTATTTCAAGGAAGCAAGGGTGGAAACTTATTCTATATTTTTGATAGTGATCATTTGCAAGAGGACGTGCATGCAAGTATAAGAATCACAACTACTGAATTATTCATCCTCTCTCTCTCATGATTAGTGTTCATGCATATCACGTATCACCAAAACGTCAGTAAATCAAATGCACAAGAAGATCACCGCCAGCCATTTCCTAAAAACTGATCTTTAGATCGAGTAGAATGGATGCCTAACACATTTAAGTTGACACACTTTAGCTATTTTCAAAGCTATTTTATTATTATGGTCTGGCTTTGCAACAAGTATAGACGAAAACTTGATAAAATTTAGTTTAAAGTTTTTTTTTTTTTGGTATTTTTTTTTTTTTTTTTTTTGTTTTGTTTTGTTTTGAGAGGAATCGTCAATCCTGCTTTGATTTATAAATATATTTCTATTCTTTTTACTTGCAATTGTTTTCCTCTTTCTCATTAATAAATTGCTATTTTTATGGCTGTTAACAAGTTATAACATTGATTTGGATATTGTCATTTGTTTTGTATTGATAATTTAGTGCTTAGTAGTCATTAGATTTTATAATTAATTTGTGCAATTTTTTTTTAATATAAAAAAATAAGTTAGACCAAAAAATTTTCTCAGACTTGAATTAACCCAATAAAAATTCCTTCTATACTCAAATCAAAAGAAAATGGAAAAATTCATACTTTCATACAATTATCTTTATTGAATTGTATGTATTGATAAATAAAGTCCAATTAATTCTCGATCTACATGTCTCAAAATTCTAGCGACAATCTAGTCTATTCTATAGAGATTTGGACTATACTTACAATTGGTCATTATTAATGTGGAATAGTTTCAATAATTTTCTTTTAGCATATATCATCAGTATTGGTGAATTTTCACTTTTATTGTTTTACAAAAAGTAAAATCTTACGACTCTCAACTCGATCTTTGAAATTCTCTTAACAAGTTTGACAACCATGGGTGGAACTTGTTTAAAGCCTCATAAACGATTGCACAAGAGCGCGCACTCATTAACAAAATCCTATTTAATTTATCTATGAATTTGATGAAAGGATTTTTATACTATGTTATGCTTTTGACTGAATAAAGACATTTATGTTAAGCTAAACCTTAGGCTTTTATTCTTTATTTTAGTCTAGGGCGCTTTTAGGGAATATAATAGGCATGTGCTATTCCTTGTTTGACGCGAAAAGTTTACCCCATACGCTGAGTCCAAAATAGATACCACCTTTACATAGAAATTAGAATCCCCATCATGTGGCCCAACGGTGGAGTTCAAATAATCACTCTCGTTCAAGAAATTCTTGTTTTTTATTATTATTTTATTTATTTATTTATTTATTTTTTTTTCAATGAGAAAATCTAGATAAAAAGAAACAATGAAAGAACCACTACAAAAAAAACGGCTTTAGGCCACGTTTGTAAAACGCGGCCTTAGGTCCAAAAACGTGGCCATAGGCCCATTTGGCCTATGGCGGCGTTTTTTAGGCCGCGTTTTCAAATGTGGCCCAAACCCCGTGACTATAGGCCAGAGGGGGTCTATGGCCGCACTTTTCAAACGCGGCCTAAGACTGAGGTCTATGGCCGCACTTTCCAAACGCGGCCTAAGCACTGGGTCTATGGCCGCACTTTACAAACGCGGCCTAAAATGGGGTCTATGGCCGCGTTTTTAAACGCGGCCTAAGGCCCAGTCTTAGGCCGCATTTGAAAAGTGTGGCCATAGACGTTGTCTTAGGCCGCGTTTGTAAATGCGGCCATAGATAGTGTCTTAGGCCGCGTTTGCAAGTGCGGCCATAGACGGCGTCTTAGGCCGCGTTTGTAAAATGCGGCCACAGATCCCTCTATAGCCGCGTTTTGAACGCGGCTACAAACCCTTTAATATTTTTTTAATCTGTCTATAGCCACGTTTTAAAAACGCGGCCATAGTTTTTTTTTTTTTTTTTTTTTTTTTTTCCCTGCCCTTTTCCTTTACAGTAGATGGTGAATACACAAACACTGCTATAAGTTTTACAAACGCTACTATTTCAAATTGGAATATCAAAAGAATATCAAGCTGAAATTTTCTTAAACTTATCACAATATTTTAAACTTGTCACAATTTAAAGTTATACCTCAACTTGTCACATTATACACATGACTGTCCATAATACACATTATACACATGACTTCCTATGGCTATCCCATCTCCAAGCTTTTTGTCCATAATGGCACTGCAAGAATGGAACCAAACACAAGAAGTCAAGAATGGAACTTTTTTCCTAAGTACAAGAATTTTAAAAATAAATGAGTAGCAAACTTCCACAATATACTCTTTTAAAAAGATTATCATTTAAATAGATATTATAACCAAAATCTTCCTAAAACTAAAACGTTTCTTCATGGGGCGTGGCCTGCGATGGCTGATTGAACGGATGGGTGAGGCTGATGGATGAACGGCACTGGGTTTCGAAGATGGGTGAGGAGGAGGATGAATCGGGTCGGCGATGGAGCGTGAGCTTCGGTGTGACTGTGAGGACGATGATGGCAGATGAGGACAAGCGTGAGCTTCGGTGTGACTGCGATGGAGAGAATGACTGTGAAACAGCAGGGGGTGTTAAGGAACAAAAAAAGAAAAAGAAAAATTTCTGCCCAAAAACACTAAATGGGAAGCTCTAATGAGGCTTTGGCCGCGTTTAAAACGCGGCCTTAGACCCTCTCTATGGCCCCGTTTTAAAAACGGGGCTTTTGTTGTTGTACTACAGCCTCGTTTTTGGAAAACGGGGCTGTAGTTCGTCTGGGGCCGCGTTTTTACAAACGTGGCCCAAAAAAACGCGGCCCAAAACCCCCGTTTTTTGTAGTGAACTATGAAGGTTATCTACAAAGTAGTCAAAATCGAGATCCTATATAACATCGATGAGAGGATTTTGTTGATTAGATCATAGGATCAGATATAGAATCACAAGATTCTACTTTTCATAAGAAAATATAATGAAAAATTATTTGTACTGATAATATATGTTACTAATAAAAAATACTAACTGTGTACTTAAAATTACCAATATATGAATAAACAAGAAAGTTTAAATTTCAAACTTATTACAAGTTTCAAGTTTTAACACCAAAAATATACATAAAGTTCCAAATTCATTCGTTACAAAAGAAAGTCATCCCAATTCCAAAGTTACAAAAAAATTGCAAATTGTATTAAGATAATGAGAAATGTCAAGCCCTTCAAAACCCATTACAACTTAATAGAGTTGGACAATCCTAATCTCATCATAGGGAAAAATAATTACAAGTAATTATAATAACTTTAATGGATGTTGGTTATGTTGCATAGAAGCTATATGAAAAATCCTACACTGATTCAAATTGATTCTCTAGAGTAGGATCGTAAGAATTCTATAAAGTACGATTGTAGAATATCAAATATGATAAATATGGCTAGTTTTTCCAGCCTGATTCTTGATAGTGATCAAATGGTAATCAAATGAATTTCACTACTATCAGTTAAATAATGTAGCAATACTAATATCAGCATCGTAAACGAACACAACTAAAGCACATCACTAAATTAATTTTGAATAAAATAATAACAGTTTTTTTTTTTTTTTTTTTTTGAGAATACTAAGTATTTTTAACACACATACATGAGGAGAGAGGAAAATATTTTTTTAAAAAAACTTATAGTAATGTGTATCCAAAAAGCCTAAACAAGGTTGATAAGCTATATTTGGTTGGGGAAACTTAATTGTCTAGATTTGATAAGTTTTAATATCTCAAATGAAAATGAGTATATATTACCAACCCCCCATGTGATGACCTTAAATTTACAGAATCACTACAATCTAAAAAGCCAAGACATGCAAAATCATACATACATTGTGATCAATTTGAATGTAATAAAATTAAAATCGAACTAACATATGCATGTACTGAGTATAAACATGACCTGAAAGGTGACAGAAGCCAATGGTGCAGCCATGCCTTTGTAGAGGGCAGCAGGCCCTTCCGTGGCCACGACATTGCGAAGGATGCTGAAGGCAGAACTGGCCTTCGACGACTGTTGTTGCCAGATACGGATGGTGTCAAGCGGATAACCAGTGATTACACCACCAATACCTCCAAAGCCTCCAGCCACAAATTCTCTACCCCAACTGCTTGCAAGAAACTCTGGCCAGAAATTCATTGTACCCTTCTTATTTTTTTCTATCTGTGGATGACTAAGTGATCATATTCTTATGTTAATGTTAACCCAATTGAGAATCTATTTGTAGTAAAAGATTTGAGAAACTATTCTTATGTCAATGCTTGTTTGTTTTTTTTAGCGCATGAAATATAGCTATAAATATGATTTTATTTTTCAGTGGATGACCAAGTGATTATATTAGCAGTAAAACATTCGAGAATATATTCTTATCTTAATGCTAGTCTTTTTTCCCATGAAAAAAAATAAAAAAATTGCTGTACAAGTCATGAAATATAACTATAAATATGATTTTATATTTACAGTGGATGACCAATTGATTTTTATTCCACCTAGAGTTGTCTTGTCCATTCACTAGCCAACCACTCTCTTTACTACTCACTCGTGTTTGTGTACTTGTGCATGCCTGTAGCGTGGCATTTCTCAGTGCATGTTTGGTCTTTTCTTTTTTTTTTCTTTTTTTTTTTTTTTGTATTTGAAATTATTTTTTTGCTTATCTCCGGCCCCCCAACTTGAAATCCTTGGTCCGTCCATGCCCAACACTATTCTTAATAAAATGAATCATTTTATGTGTTGAAAATCAAATCAATGCAGAAAATTAAACGGGTTTAGAGATACACCTTCATGCACCACCATTCGCAAGAAATTTTGTTGCGATTACCTTAGATTCCTTGATGAAGCCCATAGATCTCGATTTGCACCCCACTCCACTAATCTTTTTTGATTTAATTTTATCTTGACTCGGTCCAACCTAAATAAAAAGGGGTCGCATCATCGACAAACACTCCATCATCAAACCTCGCCATCACCAAATGGCTTATTACTTACGCTGACTCGTGGAGATATTCTTCCACTCACTGGATACTGATGGGGATGACAAGTCAGCAACGACGAGTTCATCGAGTTCTTGAGGCAATCCCGCTACAACAATAGGGTTGATCCCAACATTTTTAGTAGTTTGGACAGCAACAATTACAATGGTTTCTTGGATTTCATAGAAGTTATCACGTTGTTCTACATCATTAGAACCAGACATGTGATGTGTGCCAAATGCGCAAAGTGTCTAATGTGACTGTATTTCACTTGTGTCACATGCTTTGACAACACAGCTAGCAACACCTATGATCTCTGTACTCAATGCTATAGCGAACGGAGGCACGTACAACCATGACCATGTCTCCTTCTTGGATAGCTACGTGTGGCTGCAATCAAAGAGAGGGCTTCGTCCTGGTAAACCAAATCTGAATCAGGTGAGGAAATATTGATGTAATTAATACCAACTCTGTGTGAAATTTTAAGAAAATTACACGTTAAAACTTAGATCATTTGTTTAAAATTGCTACAATTCTTAAAGTCTATAGTTACAAAGTGCGTGCTTAAAAAAAAAAAAAAACCTCACATACTAATTCAGGCAAATGGATCCACACAAGCAAATTACCGAGTTACGCAAGGTTGCTAAAGCTTATTATAAAAATATAGTGGATGGGGCCTTAAGAATAAAGCATGGAACTTCTTCAGCGCACTGGATACGAATGGGGATGGGTAAGTGAGCTACGACGAGTTCATCGAATTCTTGAGGCAATTCGGCAACAACTGGGTTGACCCCAACATTTTCAGTAGTTTAGACAACAACCACAACGGTAGCTTGGATTAGTCGAGTAAAATGATAGGATGAATTGACTCAAGTCAAGCTGCTGCGTGAAAGAAAAGCTGGTCACTCTGGTCAGGGAAACTCGATTTGGACACTAGAAGACAACAGTGGACCTAGTGAAGTAAAATGATAGGAGGAATTGACTCAAGCTGCGTGAAAGACTAGCTGGTCACTAAAACTGGACTGCTTGTATTGTTGGGCCAAAACCAAAATATAGAGAGTGAAACCAGAAAAAAGATTTCCAACAATCTCTCTAAAACTCNCATGTTTGGTCTTTTCTTTTTTTTTTTGATGGGAAATACTTAAACTTCATTGAAAGATAATAAAGGAGAAATAGATTTGGAGCCGATGGAGAGAGATAGCTTGAAACGCTCTGATGAGGAAGCTGATAATCTGGCCCGTAGCACTAAGAAATTTAAGGAGAGAAAAAAAAAAAAAAAAAAAAAAAAAAATTCTCATAATCAGTAGCTCATCAAGTTTGATGAGATACTGTAGATTAGCCACTGATTTTTATTTTTTTTAAAAATTCCAGCACTTAATATTTTATCACTTTTATCTCTTTCTTCTTTGATTTGTTTTTGGGTCTCACATTCTCTTTTTGTTTCTTCTCACAAAACAATTCTTGCTCTCATAAAACCAATTTAATTTAAACAACAAATCTAAAATCGGAACTATTAGAATTCAAGGACATACGCCCTCAACAATGGTGGAACTCATGGAAACCAGAAAAATGAGAGAAAGAGGGAAAAGTTTGTATGTGAATGATTCTGTATATTAAATAAAATGAACTCTGTTCCTTATATACAATGAGAATAGGCTGGTGAAGTTAACTGACTATTCACAACCTAATCTAACCAATTAACAATCTACCAATACAGAGCTAACACGTGTCTATTACCATCTAATTAATTACATCAAGGTCAAACTACTTGTAGCTCTAAAACTCTCTATACAACGACTTGTAGCTTTTCTGTTTCCTTTTTCTATTTGCTGCTATTGCAACCTGCTTTGTAGCCTGAAGCCTCAAATGTCATGCTTTAACACTCTCCCTCAAGATGAACTATATATATTAATGAAGTTCATTTTGGAAAGAAGATATAGGAATTGTCTTTGTGCTAAAGGCTTCGTATATAGGTCTGCCAACTGATGCCTTGTAGGGACATGAAAAGTCTTAATCACTCCATCCTGAATCTTTTCTCTAACGAAATGACAATCGACTTCAATTTGCTTGGTCCTCTCGTGGTATACTGGATTGGCAGCAATATAAAGGGCTGCTTTATTGTCACAATAAAGAGCAGCAAGTTGTTTATGATAAAAGCCAAAAGTAGCAAGCAATGAAAGCAACCAAACAATTTCACTTGTAACAGTAGCCATTGCTCTGTACTCGAATTCAGCAAAAGACCTGGAAACCACCTGTTGCTTCTTACACTTCCAGGATATCAAGGATTCATCCAAATATATACAAAAACCAGATATAGACCTTCTGGTATACACACATGCTACCCAATCAGCATCACAGTAACACTTCAATTGCAGCTTTGAATCAGCAGATAGGAAGAGACCTTGTCTTGGTGTCTTTTTCAAATATTTAAGGATCTTGTAAGCAACTTGTAGATGTAGCATCTTAGGAGCACTCATAAACTAACTAAACTTGTGAACTGAGTAGCTGATGTCTGGCCTTGTCAAAGTTTGATATAACAATTTCCCAATTAGTCTTCTATACATTGGAGGATCAAGTACTGCATCTCCAACTCCACTGCTCAGTTTGACAGATTGATCCATAGGAACATTTGAAGGCTTACGAGCTAACAAGCCTATATCTAATAAAAGCTTAAGAGTAAATTTCCTCTGATATAGGGACAAACCCTTAGATGTTTTGGCAACTTCAAGACCTAAGTAATACTTGAGAGTACCTAAGTCTTTAAGTTTAAAGTTGTTATCTAAAAACTGTTTGAATGCATTAACAGCATCCACATCATTACTAGCTATCAAAATATCATCAACATAGATTAAGAGGATGATGATACAGCCCTTGTCAACTCTGGTAAACACTGAATAATCTGACTTGGACTGAACAAAACCATGGTTGATGATGGTGGAAGAAAGTTTAGCAAACCATTGTCTGCTAACTTGTTTAAGACCATACAAAGACTTCAGAAGCTTGCATACCTCCCCCTTGCTGCCAAATCCAGGAGGAGGAACCATGTAAACCTCCTCAAGCAAATCCCCATGGAGGAAAGCATTGTTGACATCTAATTGAGAAAGATGCCAACCTTGAACAGCAACCAAAGCAAGCAATGTCATGACAGTAACAAACTTTACAACAGGACTGAATGTCTCAGAAAAATCAATGCCCACAGTCTAAGTGTATCCTTTAGCCACTAACCTGGCTTTATGCCTCTCAACAGACCCATCTGCCTTAAGCTTAATTTTGTAGACCCATTTGCAACCAATGGGAACTTTACCAGGAGGCAAAGCAGTCATTATCCAAGTATTATTAGCTTGCAAAGCTTCTATCTTAGCTTGCATAGCAGCCTGCCATCTAGTATCTAAAAGGGCTTGAGCATATGACTCAGGTTCTTTATGAATGGTCAAAGCAATAGAAAAAGCCCTATGTGGTGTGGACAATTTATCATAAAAGAAAGTAGAGGATAAAGTATAAAGAATACCTAAACTTGGAGCAATGGAGTCAGATGAGGGAAGGAGGGAATCTGAGACCAAGATTGAAGTGGAGACAAGATTGCAATGATAGTCCTGAAGGTAAGTGGAGGGCTTATGGACCCGAGAAGAATGCCTAAGGGGAAGAGCATTGTCAATGGGAGGTGTAGGATCAGAAGGTATGGAAACATCAGAATTAGTATGTGGAGAAGAAACAAGATCAGGTAATTCATCAGGTGGCATAGCAGTATCACAAATGTCAAGTGAAGGAGAAAATTCAGCAGAAATATGAGGATGTGGAAATGAGATAGAATGAGATGATGAGGACTGATCAAAAACATAAGGAATGGAAGGAAACATAGAATCATTGACTGGTGAAGGAGGTGTGACAGATTTGGAAAACCAAGATTTGAATGGAAAAACAGTTTCCTTGAAAATGACATCTCTAGAAACAAAACAAGTTTTGGTGGCCAAATCAGAATTTTTTTTCTAAATAACAATAAATATTAAAAAATTTAGTTAGTTGTCACGTTGCAAAAGAATTTTGAAAACTAGCATCTCGAGTGTCTAAAACTCGAGTTCCAAGTTAAAAATCAAGTTTTTGAGGATTGATTTGTAAAAAAAATCCAAGTGAAAATCGAGTTTTAAAAACTCGAGTTCAGAAAACGCCCCTATAGGGCTTAAAAACGTCACTATAGGGCTTAAAAATAGAGTTATAAAAAAAATTTAGCAGAAAAACGCCACTATAGGGCTTTAAAACGTCAGTATAGGGCATAAAAATGCCACTATAGGGCTCACTGAACCTGGTATTGAGCACTTATGAAAAAATTTTGCAGAAAAACGCCACAATAGGGGCAATAAAACTATAATTTTTTTTTGCATGGAACTCGAGTTTCTAAAACTCGAGATTTATGTAAATGGATCTCGATTTTCTAAAACTCGAGATGCCTAGTTTCCTCTATAGTTTCACGCGTTGTCTAACTAACCAAATACTCCTCTTACCCATGATTATTCTGCCCATTCCCCCGCCAAATCATATAGCTTGTAACCTTTAATACCGTGTGGATAACCAAGAAAAATGCAAACCCTTGCTCTAGGATCAAATTTAGATCTGTTTCTACATAAAGAAGAAGCATAACAAAGATAACTAAACACCCTTAGATGTGCATAAGTAGGTGGATGACCTAATAGCTTCTCATAAGGTGTAACATTATTTAACAAGGGACTTGGGATCCTATTGATGAGATAAGTGGCAGTAAGAACACAATCACCCCAAAATTTTAAAGGCAAATTAGCTTGAAACCTCAAGGCCCTAGCCACATTAAGAAGGTGTTGATGTTTTCTTTCAACAGTAGAATTTTGTAGAGGTGTTTCGACAAAAGACAATTGATGTATAATTCCTTTGGAACTATAAAAAGATTGTAAAGCAAACTCAGGACCATTATCAAACAAGATTGCTTTAATTTGAGTATGAAACTGAGTAAACACAAAATTGTAAAAAGATGGAAGTAAAGATGATGCATCAGATTTTTGTGATAATAAAAACACCCAGGTGCACCTACTATAGTCATCCACAATGGTAAGAAAGTATTTTGAACCATTTAAAGAAGGAGTAGAGTAAGGACCCCAGATATCAACATGAACCAATTCAAAACAAGAAGAAGAAGTATGAATGGAAGTAGGAAAAGGTAATCTTCTTTGCTTTGCAAGAGGACATATATTGCAATCAAAGGTACTTTTATTGCTACAAGAAATTACATCAGATACAAAAGAATGCAACAAGGCTAGTCTTTGTTCAGAAATATGGCCTAACCTACAATGCCAAAGACTAGAATTATTCATGACAGAAGCAGCATTACAAGTTTGTACAGAAACACCTGAGCTAAGAGGAGAGAAGTTGGAAATGATGTCTAGGATAGATTGTGGAAGAATGGTAGAAGATGTAGGTTGTAGAGTGTAGAGACCTTCTTGCCTTTTACCCAACCCAATCATCCTCTAAAGCTGCAAGTCCTAAATTAAACAGAAATGTGAAAGGAAAATGCAACAGCAAGATGGAGACTGGGTTAGTTTACTAATAGAGACAAGGTTAAAAGAAAATGTAGGAATGCGAAACACATTTTCTAGAATTAGACCAGGAGACAAATGAACTGTGCCAATGTGAGTGACTTTGGCAACAGCTCCATTAGGTAACTGAACCAAAATCTGAACTGCAGATGTGATAGATGTGAAAAATTGAAGTGAGTGAACCATATGATCAGATGCTCCACTATCTAAAATCCAGTCATTTGGATGTAATGTGTGAAGTGTTGACATGAGAAGAAAAAACTGAATACTATAAAGAGTGGAAAGGTAACTTTGGAAACTGAGGAGAAGACCAAGTACCTGACATCTCATGCCCTTAAAGACCCTTGGATGGTTGGGTAATGACTGTAGCAACCTGATGAGTAGCAAAAGTAAACTCCTGTGGTGTTTGTGTACCAAAGTGAGCTTGGGTATTCAACAAACTGAGAAACTATTGATATTCTGCTCTAGTAAGACTAACACTCTTCTCAGAAACATTAGTAACAGCAACTGTGTTGGCAAAGGAATTTCCACCTTGTTGACCTTTGTTCTTGTTGACCTTTGTTCTTAGACTTATAGCTAGGTGGATAACCATGTAATTTATAGCATTTGTCAACCACATGGCCCAAAAGCCCACAATGGGTACATAGAGGTCTGCCTGACTTACCCTTGTTGAATCCTTTAGTGAAAGGAGTATTGGTTTTGACTGCCAAAGCTGAGGATTCACTGGTTATCTTCTTTCCAAGCTTCCTTTGTTTCTCATCTTGAAGCAAAAGAGAGAAAACCTTGCTTAAAGAAGGAACAAGATCCATAAGCAGAATCTGTCCTCTCACTAAAGCATAGGTGTCATTAAGACCCATTAGGAAGGACATGACACACTCTTCTGCTTGATGTCCACATGAACAAGTCCTGTATTCAGAAAATTCTTGCCACAAACTCTTGAACTTGGTGTAATAACCATTGATAGTCAGATCTTCTTGAGTCAAAGAACAAATCTCTCTCTTTAACTCAAAAATATGAGGACCATTTCCTTGTGCAAATCTATGTTGCAAATCTAACCAGACCTCCCTTGCTGTCTTGAAATAAACCACACTAGGTTGCAAATCCTTCTAAACAGAATTAAACAACCAAGCAAGAACAATACTATTACACTTACACTAAGCAAAATAACAAGGGTGATCAACAGACTCAAGTTTTTGTATGGAACCATCAATGAAACCCAGTTTTGTTTTAGCATCCAAGGCAATGAGAACAGCTCTACTCCAGGTACAATAATTCTCTTCAGTGAGGTGTTGAACAACAAGAGAAACACCTGGATTGTCACTATTAGATAAGAAATAGGGACTGGAAGAGTTTTCCCACGGATGAATTGTTGGAATAGTTGGAACAGAGGTGCTTGATGTGCTATCAGCCATATCTACCAACTCAGATTTTGACAAAACAATCAAGATTGAGTATTCTACAATCAAGATTCATAAGCACTAAACCAGGATAACAAAATCAAGCACTTTGAGTAATCCCAAAATTTCTTCAAGAATCAATAATGAATCCCACTGATCAACAGAAACCCTAAGATTTTATCACAGAACAGGATTCGAAGAACAAAAAAACCCAAATTCAATCTCACAATCCCTAAGCTTTGAACTCAATTGCCAGAAATCGCAAATGAAATTCAAGAGCGAAATAGGGAAGAGACAAAAACAGTGCAAGAATCAAGAATCAAGAGAAAAAACAAAGAAGAAATTTTCTACTTTGATTCGAAGGAACTAAGCACTGAAAGTAAAGAAACAAGTAAAAGATTGAACTAGTACCAGATGAAGCTCTCAACTAGTTCGGCTCTGATACCATATTAGAATTCAAGCACATACGCCCTCAACAATGGTGGAACTCATGGAAACCAGAAAAATGAGAGAAAGAGGGAAAAGTTTGTATGTGAATGATTCTGTATATTAAATAAAATGAACTCTGTTCCTTATATACAATGAGAATAGGCCGGTGAAGTTAACTGACTATTCACAACCTAATCTAACTAATTAACAATCTACCAATACAGAGCTAACACGTGTCTATTACCATCTAACTAATTACATCAAGGTTAAACTACTTGTAGCTCTAAAACCATCTATACAATGACTTGTAGCTTCTCTGTTTCCTTTTTCTATCTATTGCTACTGCAACCTGCTCTGTAGCCTAAAGCCTCAAATGTCATGCTTTAACAAGAACAACAACAAATCAAGAATAGGAAAAAAAAAAAAATAGAACAACAAAAGATCAAGAAAAAAAAAAAATAGAAGCTGATCTAACAAATCTAAAGTCAGAAACAACAACTAATCAAGAACGAGGAAAAAAAGTAGAAGCCGATCTGACCCCTAGCTGCGTGCACTCGACAGTGAGGAGGAGGAGCAGCAGTGACAGTGCGGTGGAGCAGGGGCGAATTCTCCTCTCTCTCCAAGTGTGTGTGTGTGTGTGAGTTTGAAGATAATGAAACCAAAAAGGCAAAAGGGAGGTGGAGAAAAAAAAGGATTGGTCTGAACGTGTGGTGACCAGTGACTCTGTGGTGACATTTGTTTTGATAAGTATGGTAATCGAACCCAAATAATCTCTCAGGGTCTTTCTCTCTCATTTTTGCACGTAACGTCACTTCATCCAGACTTTGACGAGGTCATCCACTGACGACCATTTTTGGCATGGTCACTTATAATCATATAATATGCCCCTTAGCTAGAAATCTCATGGCGTGATATGTGTTATTATAAAAGGTCGTGCATTGGACAATTCTAGGATTTTTTTTTGAGAAAGACAATTCTAGGATTAAATGATCTGTTTCTAATAGCTTAATTATGGTCCTCAAGAAACTATTCCTTAAATCCGTAGTTACTCTATGGCTCTTCTAAATGTTTACTAATTTCTAATTTTATGAATTAATATTATCTAGGTATATATTAAGATGACAGATTTTAAATTCTAAATCTCAAACTTTTAATCACTAAAAGTTTTTTTTTTTTCTTTTTTTTTTGGATCAAGTCACTGATCAAAAAAAAAAACTTAAAATGCTAATTTAAAATTTTAAAAATTATATAACGAAAAATTAATCCTAATTGTCAAAAATAAAAGAAGAAAATAAAATATTTAGAAAGAGTAGAGAGTGGACATGTGTGAGAGAGAATATAGGAATGAATGTGGTTCGACCTAATGGCCACAACAAAAACCCTAAATTGCTACATCTTTGATATTTTGAAATGTAAGTTACAATAAACCTTAAAGTAGAGTATATATAAGAGTTAGGCAAATTCTACATAGGCTTACATTATATATACTTGTGCCTCTTAGGCCATAACATCTTTAACATAGAGGTTTACCTTTAACAACCCCCCCCCCCCCAAACTCAAGTTAGATGTGATTAAATATGCCTTGAGGATGACCATGATTGCCCCAATCAAATGTGTAGAGTGGGCTAGGGCCGTTAGGCACAAGGTTGAATGAATTGTGAAAAAAATTGGTGATGGCAACTATGAAAACAACAACGAAATGCCACTATGTCTCCTAACTAAATTGCTCTCTTGGGAACTGTCTAGGGTGGACAGTATGTTGCAGGCCTCGTGGACTAAAGGGGAGAGAAGGAGTCACTACTTGGTTTTAAATGAATTGAAAAGTAAGAACAAATTTGGAAAGAAACCCTTCAAACTCCTTATACATCTTTATATTAAGTGTAAATTTTGAAAATCTAACTGTTGGATTGAATGTTTTTGTTATATCCTTCGTACTTGCAAAATTTTAAGAAGATTAAATATCAATTGTTACATCATCAAACAAATGTTAAAATTTCAAGTTTTTGTGATCTAAAATTATGTATAAAAAATATGTTTATCGATCAAGTATTAAATAACATCCGATTTGATCGAAATTTAATATGCATGTTAAGAATAAAAGGAACATGAAATTCAACTGTTAGATTTTTAAAATTCATACCCAAAAAAAAATATATATATATATAAGAAGTTTGAAGAGTCTATCTCTAAACTAATTTGGAAAGAAACTTTGTTCGTAAAATAATTTCAACCTCATTTGCAAAGGTCTAATAACTATGAAAGTACACTAGTCTAATTACTAAGTGTTGTTTAGACCCCAACTTTTAATTACAGCTTAATTAATTAAGGTTAATTACCTATTGGTGCGGAATTTACGTAAATAACCGATTAATCAACCAAACCACCAAGAAATTGCATGGATGAACATAATAGAATGATGCAACAATGTAAAGGGCAATAAGGAAAAGAATATCAATGTGTTATCAAAGAGAAAAATTGAAGAACTCAATGTAAAAACCTTTCCACGGTCCTCAAAGTTAGAAATGATCCATTAGCAAACAAGTTGGAATACAAGGATATTAAAAAGATCCTCCGAGCCTAATCTATCCAATATACTTGAGCCCTCTAAACTATAGCTACAAACGGACTTCACCGAGTCTTTGTCTCCAGTAGCTTTCTGAATCCCACAATACAGTTTGGTTGCACCACTATGCCTTACTAGCTGAATATGTGGTCTAGCTCTAATACTTCCCAAGTTCCAAAACACTCTCAACACTCAGATTGTGTGTGAAAATCTCCTCTCAAGGTATATCAATAGGAAAGGGAAGAGAAGAGACTACTAAGAAATTCTCTCTTAAGGGATGAGTAGCTCTCTCTCAAAGGTGAGTGTTTCTAATATGTAAAACCCTTAATCTCTAGGTTAAACTTCGTATGAAAGAGATGTATTTATAGAGGAGGAGAAAGAGGCACATCTGGTCTAGAAACATTAGATGTCAGTGTAATACATAGGTCACTCACGGGTAGGCATACTCACAAGTCACCACAATTGTAACTGACTTTTAAAATTCCTCACATGCTCCTCACATGTCCACTTGTGGGTGCTACAATCTTGAGCTACTCGCGAATCAATCCTAAATTCCATTGAATGTGCAATTCTTCATCAACACCAGATTAATCCCATATACATTATATTCCACAAAAATACAAGGAAATAATTGCATGAATTACAAACAAATTGACATAGAATAAAGCCAATAAAACAAACACATAAAAAATCACAATTAAGACTTCAACTGAGTTAAGAGTTAGGATACAACCTTAGAAAGCTACTAGTCACCCAAGCTACTAGGTACATGTTTGCTTTTTATGTTTCACTTTCATTGTTATATTTAACATCTTATTCATATATTTGGTCATGTTTTGGTTTTGATGAAAGTGTTAAAAATTAAAGATCAAAAAAATTGTTTATAATAGCCAAATCATGTCCACAAAAACTCTTATGTACCATTTTGGATTAACCCTAAAAGAGCAAAGTATTTGAAACATGTTTCTCATGTATGCACGATAAAATGTATTGTTCAGGGATTACTGAAATGAATTGAGTTACTATCAATTATTGAAATTCCAATGTATGATTAATCAAGTATATTTTATGACTTTTGATAGAGAATATTCTCACCAAAACAAAACACACGAGAGTCATCAAGTCCCCGAGGGATCGTCACAATAAGAGCATCATCTGATACCCATGCTTGGTACCCTACGATGCGATCCGTCCTATGTCCACTTGTCGATTACACCATTGCGACGAACAAATAGAACTCGACGAACAATCCTCTACATTCCAAGCCATTTGTGTGTCCTCCACTTCACTATCTCTATATGGAAAGAACTTGCACACCATGCTTAAAAATCCTCCTAGATATTTGTATCTCCCAAGTATGGGAAGTTTAGCCTAAATATCTCAGAACATTAACTCCACTACGCTCCCTATAAGGGAAGAGCTTAAATTCATGAGAACTTGGTCAACTTTATACCACTATATAAGCACCAAGCCCCCTCCTCTCCAATGTATGTAGAATTCTCTAACTCTCATACTTTTAGAGTCATTTCAAATCATTGAGTTACTGACTTAAAATTTGGTGGGTCTTTGGTAGGCATCACACCAGTATTCTCTATATGTATTTCGTTCTTCAGGTACTCGACTACGCGTTTGGATGATTGACTCACTAACAATTCATTGTATCATCAATTGGCACCGTCAATGGGGACCAAGTGACTAGCCATATCACTGCTTCTAAGACAAAAGAGCTGTAAGGTCTAAATACGATCAATGACTACCACCAACCTTGAAATCGGAAATCCCTCCAATGCGATGGAAAGACAACTGTAGACTCTGGTTACCATTATTGAACGACTCACACAACGGAATTAGAAGCTAAAGCAACAAGTCAACCAACTGCAAGAACGCCACCCTTCGTCGAACGATTGGCATGGCGATGAATGCGATGATTGTCACCCCCCGACAAACAACTGACACCAAAGATAGGAAGAATAGGAGAGCAATATCGCTAGCAGGTGCACTAGAAGGGGCAACACTGATCACCCATCTGAGATGGAGAGTGGCACGATACTCATGGCGCAAGACATGCAGAAGATGAAGGACAAGATGAACTTGATGATGAATTTCATGAGAGGACGAGTGGCCACCAATCTCGACTTTTTCACATTTATTAGTACATTCCTCTTAGAAATTAGAGAGATTATTAATTCAATATTGATTTCATTAATCAAGTAGTTGATTTTATTTTCAATATCTCTTGCATTTCTAAGAGAATCCCCTTTTTTCTTCACTATATGCAAGTATATAACATGCTTTTAATTGCTGGATCTAAATTTCTAACATGTTTTGAATTGCTAGATTTGAAACTCTCACATGCTTTAATTGTTAGATTTGAATTTCTCACATGATGAATTATTAGATCTATTGCCTTCCATGCTTTAGAATCAATATGTGTAAGATGTGATCTAGGGTTACTTTTTTAATCATTCATAAATCTACTATTTTCCATGTTAAAAATATTTTTCCATGTACAATATATCTAGATCTAGTACTTCACATATCTAAAATGCTTTTATGCATATTATACATCTAGATCTAATATTCTATGTATTAAAAACGTTTTTTTTTTATGTATTAAATTCTTCATTTGTTTAAACAAAAATCAAATCTAATATTTTCTCTTATAAAAAGTAAAAACCATTTCTTTATTAACAAAAACTAGATCTAAATTTCTAACATGTTTTGAATTGCTAGATTTGAATTTCTCACATGCTTTAATTGTTAGATTTGAATTTCTCACATGATGAATTATTATATCTATTGCCTTCCATGCTTCAGAATCAATGTGTAAGATGTGATCTAGGGTTACTCTTTTAATCATTCATAAATCTACTATTTTACATGTTAAAAATATTTTATCATGTACAATATATCTAGATCTAGTACTTTACATATCTAGAATGCTTTTATGCACATTATACATCTAGATCTAATATTCTATGTGTAGGGTTAAAGGCCCAAATTTGGATATTGGGCCTTAGGCTTTATCTGGGAACGTGGGCATGTCCGAAGAGGGGTAAATAATTGAGAGAGACCCCAAGTTTAAAGTCTCACAAAGAAAGAACTGATGGAGAATGGTCTGAGGAGTAATTCCTCCTTGGACCCGACAAATACAGTTCAAATCTATAGTCCAGCAACCTAGGCGACCTATCAGGAGGTTTACATGATAAAGATGAGCTTCATGCATGTATTGGAGTGATAAGAACTTAGAAATATCTAAAGGAAAAGCTGCTACCACCACATTAAATGCATTGCAGTTACTTTTCTGGCCGTATTTATGTGGAGAAGACCCCTGAACAGTGTAGTCTCAGCTACTACTATTCACAGCAAGCCAAAGAGGGCGCCTGATGGGACAGACACTCAAGTGAAAGTTTAGATGATTAACAAGTGTAGGATCAGGATAGCTTGAGAGGAACTATATAATGTGAAAGACCTTCTATGAGATGGAGATCGGAAAAAAGGAGAAAGAAATACTGTAGTAATGAAATTTGTACTTGTAAACAATTATATTGATTTATGCTCTGAATTATCTCCTCGGATAGTGAATTTATTCAATCCAATGGATCCTATTCTTGCTTGATCATCTTCTAAATCCATACTAGCCGTTATTAACTTCATTAAGGCCTAACTCTTTAACCCATTCTCTACAAATTTATTGTATTAGGCTCATTGGGTCATCACCTAATTCTTCTTTGGACTTGGGCTGCAAATTGTGTCCCTACACTATGTATTAAAAAAATGTTTTTTTAAAATATATATTAAATTTTTCATTTCCTTAAACAAAAATCAGATCTAATATTTTCTCTTATAAAAAGTAAAAACCATTTCTTTATTAACAAAAAATAGATCTGATATTTTCTCTGATAACAACCATTTCTTTGTTAATAAAATGATAAAGTTTAGAGACAAAATTGGTTGTAACCTAAGACTACAACTTTACTCAATAAAATAAACATTACTATATATTTTGAAAATCTAACTGTTAAATTGCATATTCTTTATACTTTTAATACACATGCCAAATTTTGTATCAATCGAATATTATTTACTATACAATCAGCTTACGTTTTTATGAATAACTTTAAACTATAAAAATTTGCAATTTAAACAATTATCGATGACATGACTATTGATATTTAATTTTCTAAAAATTTTACAAACCTATAGGATATAAGAAAAAGATATGATCCAATATCAACATGTTGTATGTTTTGTGTCGTGTCTTGTATGTGGAATTGTGAATATGTGAATGGTCATTTAAAGTATAGAAGACCATATTTTCCAGGTAAAGTGGGTGTCTAACACTTTTCCACTTTGTAACTTAGTCCCTGAACCTAAAATCTTGGTTCAAAGATCAATACTTTATTATTTTTTTATTTTTGATAGAATGAATTTAGGACTAAAGCCTTGTACTTTCTTTAGAATGTAATTAGGACCAAAGTCTTTTAACCTTCTATCAATTTTTAAATTTATCAATGTAATCTAGAGTTGCTCATTTTACGGTTTTTGTTTTTCTTTTTTAATATAATTAAAAAATAAATGGCGAGTTCATGAAATAATTTACCCCTAAAGAGATTCTACGAGTCTCTTTTGAAAGTATCCAGTTTTCGAGTCTCTCACAAGTCACAACCAACCTAATAGACTTTGATTGTTAAATTTTTGCCAGGAAATCGTACAGCCACGGCCCACTCCGAGCCAGGCCCAAATGGCCCAGTCCGAGGAGGGATGATTGCCCAAGGCCAATTTAGGGAGCAAACCCTTCTTTGGATCCGTGCCGAGGATCCCCTCGTCCTCAACATACTAAGGATAACTATAGGGGAGGGGGGACAGACCCAGAGCCAGTTGTCACCTCAGCACTTAATACGTTCACCTAACCCTTCTGGCCGCATTAATAGGGATGCAACCCCCGGGCAGGGCTACATCGATCAGAGTGAACCACTTGAGCACAGATACGACCTTTGATGGGACAGGCGGCCAGAAAAGAGGCCAATGAACGATCAACAGGAAGAAGAAGAGAGTAGTATATAAGAGAGACAAGCAAAATGTTAGGAGGGGGGTGTGAGAAGGGAGGAAAAAAGCCTCCTCGGCCATGGGCCGAAGAGCATCTCCTAGTTGTAAATTGTTCCAAGTGTTTCTTCAATAAAAGGAAAAGATGTTCAGGCTTCTAAGGGGGCCGGTCTGCGCCTAAACCTTCAACCCACTCTCTACAAATTTATTGTTCTGGGTTCATTGGGCCTATAACCAATCTCTTTGGGCTTAGGCTACAAAAATCGACCCTACATATATATATATATATATATTAATTACTGTTTTTAGGAGCAGGGTTTTTCTTTTAATTAGAAGTTAATCTTGAAATTCTCCCCTCGTTCTCACGTTGGCTATTTACGTCTCTTCCTCGGCTGACTTCTTACTAATTTGATGTTATTTTAAATCAATCAAATCTAGTTTATGTATTCAAAAACAAATAATTATTCCAAAATATAAGTGAATAATTTTTTATTTGTTATGCCATGGAAATCCTAGCTGTCTTTCATGGAACGTTGAATCTCTTTTATATCAGGAAAATGAGAAATAAAACGGGATTAGATTTCTCGTTGACCATGATTTTTTTTTTTATAGGAAAATCTAGAAATTATTCATATTTCTAAATAGTGCTTACAATTATTTGTCAAATTTCTTTTATGTACAACAACAACAAAATCTCATAATATTTTTACAACATGTTGATGAAAAAAATAAAATAAAATAAATTACACGAATCTCATAATAACTCAAAAGAGTAATACTAATACTACAACTATAAACTATTTTACAACATTTTTACAAATTGTTGATGTGACCAACTTCTTATTAGTTTTCATCTGGACTTACTATTAATATCACTTTATCATTTACCAATAACTACTCACCATATCAACACTAGTTTGTAAAAATTTTTATAAAAAAAATTTATCTCTAGCTTTACTCAACTCAAAATAAAACTACTATAAAAAATGTTGTGAGATTTTATTATACTCATATTCGTATACACATCCATAAGTACTCTTGGAGATAATTCCTTTTGTTAGGAAATTTAGACCCCGGTTGATAGAATTAACAAATTTTAAACCCAAGTTGTTAATTAGATTTATTATGAATAAACTTTGTTAAAACAAACAAACATCAATATTATGTCAAAATCATGCAACGGAAAAAATAAATAAGACAAGATATGATGATCCAGGAAAACCAATGAAACCAACCAGTTTCACAGTAAAAAACCTGGAAGAAAACCTTCCCGAAAAGCAATCCACTATAGTAAAGAGAAGTTTCAGATCTAGTACAAAACATTTGTCCCTAGACTCTACAATCCCCGTAAATAAACTTACAGCAAAAATCTTCTACTACTTCAGAACCTTTGAACTTTTCAATATATGAACGCCACCCTTTTATGATGCACGAATCCCAGTACGTGACTTACCAATACGTGGATCCTAGTACGCGATTTCAAACACCAACTTAGAAGGAGAGGTTGGCTGCAAAGTTCTTCAGTTCATCCTACACGATGAAGATCAAGAAGATGCTTGGTCACAAAACCCTTTGGTGCAAATACACAGAAACTTCTTCAAAGAAGATGAACTAGGTCAAGAACTTCATCTTTGATCACAAATTGCTTGAACAGAGTTTTCTCAATACTTTTGCAACTTATGTGTATCTTGACGGCTCTTAAAACAATCCTTTTATATATTTAGAGTTTGGAGAAAAGAAGATCCAAAAGCATATTCATGGATCCCAAGAAATCAGATCAAAAAATCTAATTTTATAAATCTTGACAGATAGCAGGTGTTGAGGAGCTATCGAGCAGGTGTCGAGCTTTAATGAAATCGCACTTCAGCTTGTTTTTCTTGGATAGACTTGATGACTTCAACACTTGATCTTGAAACAAGGTTTTTTGAAGTATTAAACACATCCTAGATCTACCTAAATACAAGTAAAGTACATTTTGTCAAAAGATTAGCCAACTACATGAAATAGTGACATGTGTTCTTAACAAGTGAACTGCATATGTCCTAACAATCTCCCCCTTTGGCAATTCGTGACAAAACCACAGTTAACAAATGACCATATGAGAGAAGTCATAAATCACTCAACTCATATTCACTTGTTGAATACGATAAAATCTATCCTAACACAAACGCTTGAAAAATTTTGCAAGAAGAGAGTTTATGACAAGTAGACTTAGACAACTTGTATTTTTGAAACACTTTAAACAAAACTCATCAAGGCATCTTTGTGTAAAATAGAAATAATAGACTGCATACAAGTATAAAAAACATGTGTATAAAGATAGAAAAAAAAACAACACATGTAGAGACGGGTGAAAGAAACATACATCAGCGTATAAAGAAAATAAGCACAATGTATGTAAACAAATGGTCACAAGACCCAAGGTACAAGAAGAAGAAGCTAAAAGAAGCTCCTACAACAACAAGGAGGTAAACACTCCCCCTAACAAGATGAAACACATTTCCCCCTTACAAAGGCATGTATTTCTCCTCCTAACATGTAGAATCTCCAAAAGAAACCACATATTCTCCACAAGTTCTTCCCCTTTTTGTCATGATTGACAAAGGGTACAAGAAATTAGAAAGTTTCACCCGAGAAACATAAAGATGATCAAAGATGATCAAGGGGGCACAAAAAATCCATAAAAAATGCATGAATGTAATGAAACAAAATGTTATGGATGACATGATAAAAGAAAGATGCAAAACATGTGAAAAACAAATCTCTCAACAAGAAAAATGTTAAGCACATAGATTCAAAACACACACACACACACACTAAACAAGTCTAACCAATTTTATGTTTCAAAAATAAGTCAAGACAATTTAGTGAGCATACATTAGCACATGTAAAACCTTTGTGATGGTCAAATCACATTGTACCTGTACATGTATCAAGAGTAGTAAAGAATATTGCGTGTTGTGTGTGAAAAACATCGTAAGATTGCATATGTGTATACATGTTATGACGATCTGAGATATGAGAAAATAACTTTAACTCACACACAATCATAACTGTTTGATGGAGATTATCACCTTCGAGGTACATCCTATAACTCTTACATCTCCTAGAATACATGCTTGCAACCATATTTAAAGCATTTTTAATCTTTTTGCTTTTTATTTTCTTTACATATTTTCTTTTATTTTAGCATACCATACATGGGCATATAAAAGAAAGAAAAGAAATACCCAAGATGTTAAGCAATTGACATCGCACTTTTGCTATGCCGAAGCATACGAATGTTTTTGACACTGCACTTTTGCTATGTCGAAGCATACAGGTGTCATATTATGATTGGCGAGCAACAGTGGTGAGATGGTTATTTATGCTTTTCTCTTAAGATTTTCTAGTCCTACCCGTCAAAAAGAGTGATACGAGTGTTAAGTTTAAGAGATAACTTAATCTTACTCATCACAAACAAGAGCCACAAAGCTCACTTGCTTAGTTGTACATAGAGATGCTCATCTAAGCTACAAGAGATACAAAGTTTAGAAAACTCTGTTTCAATGGCCATCCAAGGTACACAAGTACCAAAGTACACAAAACACACACTGTTTTTATATTTTTTTTAATTTTTTTTTAATTTTTATATCAAAAAACAAAATAAACAAAACTGAAAGTAAACACACAAAAACATGTTAAATAAAGTAAAGCATTAAACTAGACTGACTCAAAAAAATGTAAAACACACAAGTAATGTAACAAACAAAAACAAGAAGAGAGAAGAAAGTGATAAAATCACTTAGAGTCCTTTTTCTTCCACACCTTGGAAGAACCTTTCCTTTGATTGAACCCTTGAATCTGCTGTGAGAGGAAAGAATTGAAACCGTTCAAGTTTGAAAGGAACATGAGGGCTTTTAGAAGATCTCCAAAAGGAGAAAGAGAGGATTGAAGCTGATTTTGGCTTCCAGATACTATCATGCCGTTGCTCTGTTGAGTGGCTAGCCACTTGTAGCAATTTGGTCGAGTATGACCAGCAGCTCCACAATGATGACAGAGATGATGCTTCTTTTGTTTAGGCTTTTGAGAGTTAGCCTTCTTAGCCCTAGGGTTTTTAGCATCTTTCTTATCTTGCTTAGGAGGTACTCCTAAGATAAATTTACCCTTATCTAAGTTCTCACTAGCTAATTCAGTTTTAACATCAATATTCTCAATTTCAGTGTTATTAGTAGGAGAAACAAAAACAGTAACACTAGTAGAAGCAATATGAGAGGAAGAAAGATCATACCCTAAACCTGTTCGATTCTAAGCAGATTTCTGAATGTTGAGCATCTTATCAAGCTTTGCACTTGAAGTCCTCTCCAATTGAGCTCTGACTTGAAACAGCTCCGCTTCAAGCTTCTTGGTCTTCTCAGCTAAGAAATTGTTCTCAAACCTCAGTGCACCAATAGTTTGATTCACCTCATCAAACTTTGTGGACAACTCTTCACGATCAAGTTCCATATCACTGAGCTTCTTGGTGGCCAGCCTATACAATTTCTCATACTTCTCAGAGAGCTTGTAAAGCTTCTCATAAGCTGAATGGATATCATCTTGATCATCCATCTTCTCAAATTTTGACTCCACCAGTTCTTCTTCTTCATCCACTTCTTCAACAATCCCTTCAGTAGGATTGACTGTGGCAGTGAAGGCATTTAAGATTTCGTCTTCCTCATTGTCGGAATTATCTTCAGGCTCAGTGTCACTCAAGGTTGTAGTAAGTGCCTTGCTCTTCCCAATGCCCTTGAGATATGTGGGGCATTCATGCTTTATGTGATCAAATCCATGACAACCAAAGCATCTTTGGTCCTACAGGAACAGTGTATTGACCGCCATCCTTAGCATCCTTCTTCCCTTTGTCTTGGCTCTTAAACTGAGAAAAACTGGACTGCCTACAGTCCTTGTCGAAGCTCCTTCCATTGGCATTCTTCATAAACTTCTTGAACTGCTTGGTGATGTAGGACTTCATCTTGGAATCTTCATCATCGGAAAACTCATCTGTATCACTGCTCTTTGCCTTCAAGGCCATGCTCTTGCCTTTACTTGACTTGCCAATCCTAGATAACCCTATCTCAAAGGTTTGTAAGTTTCCAACCAGCTCAGTCAAAGGAATCTTGTCAATATTCTTTGATTCCTTTATAGCCGTAATCTTGGCATGGAATCTCTCAGGTAGAGATCTGAGCACTTTCCTCACAATCTTGGGTTCAGGGATGGTTTCCTCAAGATTGAAGGCTGAGTTTACTATGTCCTTGAGCTTGGCATAGAACTCATCAAACGACTCATCCTCCTCCATCTTTATTTCTTCAAAGCTTGTAGTGAGCCTTTGAAACTTTGAATCCTTGACAACCTTTGTACCCTCATAGGTTGTCTAAAGGATGGTCCATGCTTCATTTGCAGTTTCAATAAAGGATATTTTCTTGAACTCCTCATTGGTGACTGCGCTAAATAGGGCATTCAACGCTCTGCTGTTGAAGTTTGCCGCCTTGATCTTGGCGTCATCCCAATCGGCCAGCTCTTCTTTAGGCTTGGTCCAGCCAATCTCTACAGCTTGCCACACCTTCTCATCTAAAGATTGCAAGAAAGCTCTCATGCGTACTTTCCAGTATGCATAGTTAGTGCCATCAAATAAAGGAGATATGATTAATGACTGTCATCTATCCATGACAAACAGGGGTCAATGGATCAACAAGCAAATATTAAACCTAATCAGAGTGTGCCTACTCTGATACCACTTGTTGGAAAATTTAGACCCCGGTTGATAGAATTAACAAGTTTTAAACCCAAGTTGTTAATTAGATTTATTATGAATGAACTTTGTTAAAACAAACAAACATCAATATCATGTCAAATATTATGCAGCGAAAAAAATAAATAAGACAAGATATGATGAC
This sequence comes from Quercus suber, assembly GCF_002906115.3. Classification (NCBI taxonomy): domain Eukaryota; kingdom Viridiplantae; phylum Streptophyta; class Magnoliopsida; order Fagales; family Fagaceae; genus Quercus; species Quercus suber. The sequence goes on along the minus strand of NW_027069669.1, from coordinate 395,345 downwards.
CCAAGAAAACTAATGAAACTAACCAGTTTCACAGTAAAAAACCTTGGGGGAAACCTTCCTGAAAAGCAATCCACTATAGTAAAGAGAATTTTCAGATCTAGTACAAAACCTTTGTTCCTAGACTCTACAATCCTCGTAGATGAACTCACACCCTTTTATGATGCACGAATCCCAGTACGCGACTAACCAATGTGCGGATCCCAGTACGCGACTTCAAACACCAACTTAAAAGGAGAGGTTGGCTGCAAAATTCTTCAGTTCATCCTACACGATGAAGATCAAGAAGATGCTTGGTCACAAAACCCTTTGGTGCAAATACACAGCAACTTCTTAAGAGAAGATGAACTAGGTCAAGAACTTCGTTTTTTATCACAAATTGCTTGAACAGAGTTTTCTCAATGCTTTTGCAACTTGTGTGTATCTTGACGGCTCTTAAAACAATCCTTTTATATGTTTAGGATTTGGAAAAAAAAAGGCCCAAAAGCATATTCATGGATCCCAAGAAATCAGATTAGAAAATCTGATTTTATAAATCTCGACAGATAGCAGGTGTCGAGCTTTAATGAAATTGCACTTCAGCTTGTTTTTCTTATACAGACTTGATGACTTCAACACTTGATCTTGAAACAAAGTTTCTTGAATTATTAAACACATCCTAGATCTACCCAAATACAAGTAAAGTGCATTTTGTCAAAGGATAAGCTAACTACATAAAATAGTGACATATGTTCTTAACAAGTGAACTGCATATGTCCTAACACCTTTTAAACATTTGAATCATCACATGCCCTAGCAAAAGTGGCCAACTAGTGAGTCACTTTATTAGCAAATTGACATATAAAGATTGAGATTCGGTGCAATATAATAGGTATTGCATCTTGTGCAATTTTCAATGGCTGAAATTAAGAATTAAAAAAATAATTTTAAATTTCAACAATTGAATGAGAAAAAATAGTTAAGAAAAGTAAAAATGTGAAAAGTTAAAAAAAATAAATAAAATTTGGATCCACATCCAAACACAGATTTCTAACAAAATTTGGATCCTATAGCACTATTTACATATTTAAAAATTATTTTATTACAGTATTTTCAACAAAAAGTTTTCAGTTTTCAGCAAATAAGCGGTATCCAAACACACTAAATGTCCAAAAGTAGCAATGTATCAGCTAGGGACGGACCTAGGTGGGCTCAACGGGTCAAGCCCTGGTCCAAATCATTATTTTTTAGTTATTATATATTTAATTTTGAGGAAATTACACATTACCACCCTAAACTATACATCAGATTACACTTTGCACCTTTTACACCCTAAACTATCACATTTATTACACTTTGCACCTCAATGTTAGTTTTACCATTAAGTTAGACAGAATTAATAGCATGTGACTAACATGTGATTTTTGCTTGAGTGACACATAGTTTAAAGACAAAAATACCCTCTTCACAATCACAAACAATTAAAACAAAAGCTCTCTCACAAGTGAGTAGCATCTCCTCCTCCCCCAAATCAAAATCTGTCTAACCCTAAATCCCCAACAGCTCTCATAAGCTCTTACCTTTCAGTCAAGCAAAAATCACATGTTAGTCACATGCTATTAATTATATCTAACTTAATGGTAAAACTAATATTAGGGTGCAAAGTGTAACAAATGTAATAGTTTATGGTGTAAAATGTGCATTCGCATAGTTTAAGGTGCAAAGTGTAATCTGATGTATAGAGTAGAGTGGTAAAGTATAGTTTCCCCTTTAATTTTTTTAGTTATGGCCCCTTCTAAAATCTTAGGCCCCTCATTTTCCTCAATAAGTCTAATTAGCCTCACCCAAATGGCAACTATTCAACCCAAAAACTTAACAAAAACAATAAAAATATTCACAATGGTGTATCTTAGCAAAAAAAAAAAAACTATTTTATCACCAAAGAACCAAAAAATTATGTGTTATTGGAGAACTTAAAGCTAAATTTTTTGCAATTACTGTAAACTGGTATAAATACCAGTTAACTATAGCAAGTTATTAAAAATAAAATACAATATTTTATTAAGATTATATCACTTCCTTTAATTAAAAAACTCAAATTCTCTCTCTTCCTTTATTATTTTAATGAATTGTTTATATTATTTTAAATGAAATAATAAAAAAATAGAATATTTGATATTGGATGTATTGTAAAATGAAGCAGTAAAATAGATAAAATAGTTTTTTAAGATGTTAAAAGCTAAAAATTGTAACAATACCACCGTGAATGCTTTAACTTCAATCAAAAAAAGAAATCCTAGCCAACCTAATATTAAAAAAAAAAACATTATTTTTTTTTTTTTTGTTTTTGTTTATTTTTTTTTATTATTGTTTTTGTTTTATTGGTAAATGGTTGTATCTTAATATATTTAGAAATAACGATTTTGTGTATTTATAATTTAATAATACTATATGTATGCTTATTTAGAGGGTTTTTTTTTTTTTTTTTTATGTTTTAACTCCTGCTAGCTTAAAATCCTGGGTCCATCCCTAATATCAACATCCAATTTCATTGCCTTCTCCTCCCACCCACCTCTTTTTTAAAGGTTTTGTTCGGGCCAGAAGAAAGAGGATAATTTAAAACTTTAATATAGATATTTTGTAATTAAAGACTAAAAAAACACTAATAGCAAAGCACTGTTTCCCATATATATATATATATATATTGATTGTCATGCAAGCATGGTAGTTTATTCAGATGTTCCATTCCGGAACCAAAGCATTTAGGGAAATACAAGAGTATATATATATATATATATATATTGCCTAATCTTGATTCTTGACCATGCTTTATTGAAACACGAGCGCAGTTGCATGGCCGTCATGCCTTACTCGTGATATGATTACATAACGATGCAAGCGTTCGCTCTCCCTGCAACAAGCCCTGTCTCCAATGCTTGAAATGCTTGCGTCAAATCATCATCCTGAGCCAAACAATAATTTATATATATATATATATATATTTTTTTTTTTTTGAATGAATAATAATTTTATATATAAAAATTAGAAACTCATGCAATGCAATGTTGGGTAAGTTCAACAAAATATATATGATCTTTTCTTTTTTATTAAAAAACAAAATGATATTCTTTTTTATTTTAGTTTTTGAAAATATGAAATCGGTAGTTGTTCTTAAACATTTATTATTTTTTTTTTTCTGAAACTATTTATTCTATCATTTAAATAAAATATAATGTAACAGAATTCTATTAAAATGTGTACATATAGGACGTTTTGAGATTTAGGTGCTGTCATGCAGTATCTGGGTCCATCTAGGCAATCCTTTTAGTGTTTTTTTTTTTTTTTCTTCTTCTTCTTCTTTTTTATAACTATTTAGCAGCATGTTTTTATCAATATTTGACATATTTCTCATTTTCTTATAAAAATAAAAAAATATGACATATTTAATTTATATAGTAATATAAAATGAAAGCCTTGGAGTTTTTGTTGACATCTAATGAACACATATTTTCACACAATCATTATGAACACACACGCACATATATATATATAGAGAGAGAGAACTCCATCTAGTGTTAAATTATTGTGCACTTGGGTGCTTTTGTTTTTAATTTTACTTGAATATAATAGTTATTTGTTTAGTAAGAAGAATATTACACATATGACATATTTTTTATTTGTATTGTATTTCATTTTTTATTTATCACAATATTTTCAAAACTGGATTTTGCAATAACATAGAAGATGATTTTAGTACAAACTCTTTAGTTTTGTAAATTGAAAGAAATGTTTTTGCAAAATTTAATGGCAAATCAATTGTAGATAATTTTCAAGTTAAAAAAAGAAAAAAAAAAAGCCAACTTCCATTTCAATAAATTATTGAAAGAAAAGTATTTAATACTATTATTATTTTTATATATTCTTCATATATATATATATATATATATATATATATATTTTTTTTTAATGATGAAAAAGTTTTAGTTTATGCTTTGATGCCCTGCTATATACGAAATCTTGGTTCCATCCCTATTAGGGCATGGAGCATTTTATCAATTTTAAATTAAGGAAGTGTGAATTATGTATTAAAAAAAATCTATCAACTTTCCCAAAGTGAGTCTTTCTGTTACTTAGGGCCTGTTTGGATACAGCTGAAAACTGAAAACTGAAAACTGAAAACTGAAAACACTATAGCAAAATAATTTTTAAATGTGTGAATAGTACCGTGGGACCCATTTTTAATGAAAAAGTTGCTGAAAAGTAAAAATTGTGGGTCCGTAAACAGTAAATTTGAGTTGAAAAGTCAAACTTTGCGGCTACTGTTCATTGAACAGTAGCTGCTACAATACATAAACAGTAAAAAAACTGAAACCCGTGAAAAAAAAAAAAAAAAAAAAAACTGAAACGCAAACGCGTTCAGCTTTTCCACCCAAGCCAAACGGTCTCTTAATATTTACTAGGTCTTACAAGTCGTACGTTCAATTTATTCTAGTATTTGTATTTATGGATTGAATAGTAAATTTCTTAAAACACAGAGCGAGAGAGAAAACACACAGAGCTGTATATGTAAGTCTGAGAAGAGAGAATACACTACCACAGCAGCTGAAGCACAAATCGCAGATCGTGGAGCGAGTGCCTGCATGAAAGATATGTACAACTTCCTCCATGAGAAGCCTTCTCAAATAAATAAATAAATAAATTCAAAGAATAAAAAGCCGTCATAGCGTCAAGTTAAATCTGCACAGTACGCCTCTATAGCACACCATTACTCAACTAATTAAGCTCTAGATATATTAAAAATAAAACATAAATTATGTTACCCAAGTAAACAATATTAGTTAGAGAAAGAAAAAGATGTATGTGGTTTCACCATTTTATGCTAAATCTTTTGAGCTTGTTTCTCTCAATATTTGGTGATTCTAGGTATGATAGTAACATTGATTATTATTGTTTTTGCTAAATGGCATAACCTATTGTCCTTACCTGATTGATGTTTGCAGTACCAGCAGGAAGCCCTCTCTTGGACCGAAGCAAGAGATGGTTATCCATGAAGTTGGTGTGGTTGTGACTGAACTTCTTTTGCTTATAGCATGCAGGACAAAGATCATAAGTCCTTGAGCCACTGTCAAAGCATGAAACGCAAGTAAAATACAGTCCAACTAGGCATGTTTGACACCCTTGGCACCAAAGGCCCCTGGTTTTAATCACATAGTACAGAGTGAGGACTTCCCAGAAACCCAGGCAGCCATCGCGGTTGCGGTCCAGGTCCTTGAAGAAGTTGGAGCTGATCCAGCCATAGCCGTATTGCCGGAGGAAGTTGATGTACTCCATGTAGCTGATTTGGCCATCTCCATCCGAGTCCAATGCGAGGAAGAAATTCCATGCCAGTCGCTGAAGGTTTCTAGGGGCATTGTTGTAGTAAGCTATAGCAACCTCATGAAATTCTTCCATTGCTTTCTCTGTGGGGGGCCTGTGATCACCTGTGAGTCTGTGACTTTGAGCTCCCAGTCCACAAGTTTTATAGAGGAGTTTAATAATAGAGAGATCAATTCGCTCTATTGGGTTGTATTGAAATGGAATCTTTCCATGACAAAGCCACCGTTCATAAAACGGAATAAAAAAGAAAAAGAATTTGGGTCTTATTCCTTTATCACTTTCTTATCAGAAAATCTTAAGGAATCGGACCAAAAAAATAAAAAAAACTCAATTTTTGCCATAATTCATCGCGCAACAACTTATGAGTGGTGAAGAAAAAAATAGTAAGTTTGTAATACTCACAACTCGCTATGTGGTGAATTGTGACAAAAATTGTGTTATTTTTTGTGGTCTTAACATTTTTTAATCTTTATAAATACAACAAATTTGATATTTGCTTGATGTAACATATTATTAATAGTAGGTAAAAAAATTATGTTAATTATGAGCTTAAATGAGCACCAATAGAAGCTTGGCAACTAAACTAATGTAAAAAATATTGTCACATTTTTTGTATACATAGCATAGCCCTAATTTATTGGATACGGAACATATTAAAAAAAAGGCACACTATTCTGAGTCATATCATTTTTTTTTTTTTTTGATGAACATCATTTTTATTTCACACTTTATTCCTCAACATGCATTGATGATATATATCTGTTAAGAATATCACAGTCACCCACGTCTTCTAGGTTCGTTCTTTTGGGGTTCTGATCTAAAGGGTGATGATGAGGAAGAGAATAATTTTAAGTTGGCAAAAATATAAAACTGACTCTCTAACTTTCACTTTTTTTCATTTCAGCCTTTTAACTTTCAGTTTTATCAATTCAATTATTTAACTTTCAATTTTTGTCAATGCAAGATTCTGTTAAACCCTAGTTAAGGCTGCCAAAAAAAAAAAAACATCTAAGGGGCACGTTAACGTCATTCCCCTTACCTTAAATGTTTTCTTTTCTTCTTTTTTTTACAGATTTTTTTTTCTTTTAATTCCGAAATAAATTTAAAGAAAAAAATTGAAAGTTAACCGCAGTCCAGTTATGGAGTTTAACGGAATTTTACATTGATAAAAATTGAAAGTTAGAGGACTGAATTGACAAAACTGAAAGTTAAAGGACTAAAATGAAAAAGAGTGAAAGTTAGAGGACCAATTTTACATTTTTGCCTTTTAAGTTTCAATCGACAATTTTTAATGGAAATGCATTGATTTCAACTAGGATCTAAGCTGGTATTAGCAGAATAATTTGACACAATGAGTTCTTCATTTTTTTTAAGTCAAAGTTTCGATTCTAAAATCGGCTATAAAGCAAGATTCTGGATTAGCGTCTTATAAGTTTCTCTGCAGAATCTTTTGCTTCCTTCCAGCTTTACGGAATTGTTGAATAGCCACGAGAAGAATACAGATATGGCAGGGTTCGAGAATCGAGAGGGCCACAGCTAGCAATAGTTCCTAGGACTCCCAGCTAGCAATAGATTCTATTTTGCCCAAACAGGAATCGCAGAATCCGAATATTCTTATAACCCAAAAAAAGTTGCCCCACCAGAAATCACAAATGCCAAATGTCTGTCATGTTTTTATTCGCCAAGTGATCTTAACACCGTCACAAAGAAAAATTCCTAACCGAAAATTTGAATTTTAAAAATATGTATATATATATATATGAGTCCTGCTAACGAATGTTATTAAGGTATTGGTTAACAATCTATTTTAAGAAAGTTTTGATACCACTTTTATGAGAAATGAAAAAAATTGTCAAAATATTAATTGTATTTTTTTCTTTTCCCGTAAAAACTTTCTTTAAATGAATTATTAACAAATATTGTATTCGTTAGCATTTTTCTATATATATATATATATATAACTAGAAAGTTTGGTTCCCTGGAAAGTTAGAACTTTTGGAGGAAACGTTAAAAATTGTGAAATTCATTATAAGCTTTCGGTCCTTTCATGGGTATCTTGTAATGTCCGCATACTTGGTGGGTACTTGGTGGGTTCTTATCATAGACATTGCCTCACCATGTATCTCATTCATCTTTTTTATTTTGAGAACGATGTATCTCATTAATCTGGTTTGCGAACTTAATTTCTGTCGAAGATAATCCAAAGGATTCGGATTATTAATTAAGAATACTATGACAATACAATAAAAATAGAGAAATTAAAAAACATGTTAACAATATTAAATTGATATAAATTAATCATGAAATCAATAATGAAAGAATTAAAGAAACTTACTTATATTGATTGAAGGTCTTGACCATAATTATCAGAAACATTTCGTACATTGAACTATCAAGGGAGTGGCATGATGATTTACCAACAGTACAGAAAACTCTCCTTTTGTGGGGTTTGAGAAAGGTATTTAATTGGTAAGCCTTACCCTTATAAAATAGACTCAACACCACCACCACCACCATTGCAAAACTCACCACTATTGCCACAAAGTTAGTGCAATTTTGGGATGGAGTTCAAAGGGATTATGCTACCAAGGCTAGTGATGATATAGAGGGCGAAATTTGGGAATAGAGATTAGCACTTTGTTTATGAGTTCATGAAGGAAAAACTAAATAAATGAAATGGAAAAGAAATGAATGAAATGTAGTATTGTTTGTACTAATCCAATTGAAACTTTTATATTTTTTGTGGAATACAATAAACCGGGAAAAAAAAAACAATTAGAGAATTTCTAAAGTGAGGGTGAAAGCGTGGAGAGGGAATCTCATGCTCATGGGTTCAGATGTATTTCTCTAGTCTATGCTTGCTTCTCAATATGGTGGCTCCCAAACTAGTGGCTCTTAGGTGGAAGGTTGAGTTTGGGTTTTTGATTTTGTGGGTTTTAGGGCCCGTTTGGTAATATTTTTCTAGTAAGGTTGTTTGTATTTTTTGAAAATTCGTGCGGGTGAACAAATATGTGGAAATACGTGTAATATTATTTAAAAAACTGAAAATTGTTGCTCAAAATCCATACCAAACGGCCCCTTAATTTTTCAGATTTTAGTGTACATAAATAGGCAATAGGGTACCGATGAGATGTGAGTGTGTGTGTGAGAACCTATTCATTAAGTTGTAAAAATCTGAGATGGCACGCTAGTATTAGAGGGTAGTAGTGTAAAAAGTTGGGTTTACATCATATTCTTATTGATGGTTATCACTTTCGATTCTTTCTTCAGCAAATACTTCATTAGGTCTACTTCATTCCCCCTAATCAAAAGCTCCATAACTACTATTTTCAATCGATTAGAAAAATAGATATTTTGAGATTCCTAATTTTCCCACTTTAATGAGAGCTTCCTCAAAGGTATTTAGTTTTTTCACCTCTATAAAATACAAAGAAAAGAAAAAGAGAACATAATTCTTTCACCTCCATTCAAAGTTCAAACAATTGATGGTACAAGTTTGGGTAAAAATGCATTTTATGTCCCTTAAATATGTGGTCATTTCAATTTTGGTCCTTCAAAATTTTAAAATGTTAACAATTAGTTCCTCTATTTTTTTTCTTTAGTTTACATGATTAATGGAACGCAAAGTCATCCCATATTTAAGGGCCAAAATCAGGGGCGGCAGTACTCTTTGGTTAGGGGTTCAAATGAACCCCTGACTTCAAATAATATATATATATATATATATAATATATATATATTTTTTTTTGTTAGTATAATACATTAATTTTTCTTAAAATTATTTTTGCATACCTTGACTTAAATTTTATGCACCATTATTACAAGTACTTTTGACTTTTAAAGTAAGAGTAAGTGTTTGTGAATTGTAAGTATTACTTTTTATTTAAAATTTTTTATTATATGTATATGAGTATGTCTAATATTAATTGTGTGCATTTTTTTTTTAATGTCATTTGTGTGAATAATGATGTGTACGTGGATGTTTGTGTACAATATAAATATAATATAACTTTATATAATTTAATAATTAGGAAATAGAGATGATTTTTTTTAGAGAGTTTCAATCTATGGCGTCCACTCTTGATGATAGCTCTTTATCATCAGACCAAGATACCAATCATTTTTGGTGTAGACGGAAATTGAGAGGATTTGTTACATGAATGTGTATAGTTATCATGTTATAATAACTTTTTGTCATAAAATTAGAAAAATTGAAGAAAAAAATTGCAAAGTTAGTGATTATTCTAGCATTTGATTGATTAAATAAACACATAATGAAGTATTTTATGTATGAATGAGTGTGGTTATGTGCGTCAATAATTAATATAGAGTCAATGAGTTTAATTTAGTCATTTAGTTTAAAATATTTTATAAAAACAATGACATATTAACTACATAAAAATAAAAATTTAGACAAACTTAACAAAATAAAATGGTCATAGCTATCTATATTGGCAATAAATTCTTGTAATGAACTATTGTGTAACAATTCAAAATTTGAAAACTTATAGAAGGAAATTGTAAAAATTCATGGGTTTTTTTTTTTTTTTTGTCTATAACTTGATATATTCAGGTTTCCTTTTTATTAATTTTTTTTAATTTATATTTTTTAATGACCCCCCTAAACAAAATTCTTGAAGCCACCACTGGCCAAAATCATACCAACCAAAATATTTAGGGGCCTAAAATTGAACTAATTAATCCCAAATTTAATGGACTAAAATCAAAAAAGAGAGAGAGAGAGAGAGAGAGAGAGAGTAAGGAATTGAAGAACAATACATGGAGGGAAAAACTATTACATTTTTAAATTTGAGAACAATATTAATATTTTAAAATTGAGTAAACAAAATTGAATATATTCCATATTTGAAGGTAGACGTAGCAAAATTGGTTGGGTTCGAGTTTGAGTCAAAAAACGGATCTTTATAAGTGGATTAGAAATAGTATTTTGAGTCAATCATCCTTAAAATTAATTTCATAATTTAATATCAGCTGTGGTTGATACTTTGTTTCAATTTGAGAATATACATCAAAACTTGATTGTTTACTTATTTATACATGATCTCTTTTATGAATATCATGTCATTGTTAAGCAAAATACTCCAAAAATATCATGTCATTGTTAAGCAACACACACTCCATAAAAATATCATCTTTTATTTTAAAAAATCGTTTATTTTGGCCATGGATTTAATAAATAAATAAAAAGATTCAAGCATCCATAATTTATGCCAATTTCATTGATATATTTTGGTTTCACTTTTTCACACTTATAAATGATTCTCATACATGTCTATAATTTAAATATATATTTTTAACTTTATTGCAATCAGATTATCTTGGTCAACCATATTATTTTGACAAATCCACCATTGGATTATAATTTCTTCTTATATCCTTTATGCTTGCAAAATTTTTAGAAAATTAAAAATCAATAGTTATGTCATCATTGTTTAAATTGCAAGCTTTTGTGGTTTAAAATTATGTATAAAATATAAGCTTATAGATCATATAATAAACTGTAGGGTTAGGATTTGTGGCTCAAGCCTAAAACAATAAATTTGTAGAGTGTGGATGATAGAGCTAGGTTGACTGTGAAATTTACAACGGTTGATCACAACGTCTAAGTATAAACCAGCATAAAAATACACGTAAAGATCAAATATGTTGAAGTCTGAAGGGGCTTATGATAAATTGAATAATGATTACAATTCTTAGGGCTACAGTAAGAACTTTCTTTTACTTCTTCTCTCGTCTCTCCCCACCTTTTTATCAGAAGCCCTTCTTCTTTATATAGCCTCCTTCCCCATCATCCTCATCGTCCACTTGTTCCTCATTTGAATACCTACTTGAGTATATGTCATGTCATGTCATGTATCTTCTTTAACTTTTTGTGAGTAGCGATCGCTGAGGTTATACTGTTCAGGGTCTTCTCCACATAAATGCGGTCAGAAAAGTTGCTGCAGTGCATTTAATACGGTGGTAGCAGCTTTTCCTTTAGATATTTATTCGTTCTTATCGTCTCCAGACATACTCAGAGCTTATCTTTATCATTGGGGTTGCTAGGAAGATCATTCGGACTTTTCACACGTTTGATTAATTAAGACCATTCGTATCCGAGGAGTAAGACCTCTTTGGACCGCTGACGACCTTTTCAGATTGTATTCCTCATTTGTTTCCAAGTATCCTTCTTCCAGATGGACTCCATCTCAGCCGATTTCTTCTCTTCGGATAAACAGTAATCCTTAAATAGGGCCCTAGGCCATTATGTAAGGTTGAGCTTTTTCCCCCACAATCGCCCTCAAAATTTTAATTTTTTCCTCGCATCTTAGGAGAAAAAAAAAGATTTTGACCTGTCATGCAGTAAATATCGAAGCTTGCACTTGTGTAGGCATAGATCCAAGCGCTTCATCATTGCCGCTATTGTTTCCGTATTCCCAATGCGCTGTATTAATTACTCCAGGCGGCGTTTTGTCTTTTTCATCTAACGGTGAGCCATTGATCTAACGGACATGGTTCTTCTTCGGGATTTGTGCGGGATGAATTACACCATTTCATCTGTCCCCGTATATAAGCCCTTAGAGGTGGTTATTTCTCGTTTACCTTACGGATCCTCAGACTATCCAGCGAGTTCACGCACTGAAATCCTTCAATCTCCTCCAATCACCTGTCTCATTACTTCCCAGAATCTACAAAAAATTCTTCTGCAAATTCAAAGATCATTCTCCAGTTTCGTCTATGTAAGTTTCTACCTCCTTAATTCATCATTCTCTTCTCGGCCAGGGTTCTCAACCTTTAAGCCTTTATCTCCCAGTTATTGCTTCCAGTCTTTCCTAAAAATGGGTAGATTTCAATACCTTGTCGATAGTCCTGCCTTAATAGAAGAATTTAAGCAGACCTATGGTATATCGCAGGGGTAAATCTGAGGTATTGCCCCCTGGAGCAGATATTAACTGACTGAAGAGAGGGGGAAGTCATAATCCCTATGATAGCCTTCATTGAAGGGGGAATGACCCTTCCAATGGGTTCTTTCACCATGAACTACCTTTACAATCATAGACTTTCTCCAGAGCAATGCGCGCCCAATACCTTTAGGATCCTAAGAGCCATTGATGCCCTGAACCTTCATTTAGGATTAGGACTGACTTGGCGTGACTTGGTACATATGTACGAGTGTCATAGCAAAAGGGAGTGGGATATTACCTTAAATCCTGGTCCGACACCGTTAGACTTTTCTCCTGCCTTCCCAAGTCAAATAAAGGGGTGAAAGACGACTATTTGATCGTCTCGGGCGCGTGGCATGACGGTCTTCACTGTCTGACCAGCCAGGAGAAGCCAGGTGTTACTTCCTAGACTTAGGATTCTCTAACATTTTTTTTTTTTTTTTTTTTTTTTTTTTTTTTTTTTTTTTTTTTTTTTTTTTTTTTTTTTTTTTTTTTTTTAATGTTTACAGATAAGGATCACACTTCTCCTCGGCTTAGCCTCACCAACACAGCCGCGCTTAATTATTTATTACGCTCGGAGATCTTTGTGAGTGAAGACAGACAGTTTCAGTCCGTTCCTCTCATCCTCGGCTACACACCAAAATCAGCCGATATTCAGCCGGTTGGCAACGCTATTACACAAGGTGATTATCTGCTTTGGCGAATAGATGTTGCTCGGCGTGGCTTCTTAGCGCCATACGACCTTGAACTCGTACCACACCCAAATCCACAAAGTGTGCCATTGCTTGTTCAGCCCGTTCAGCAAATCCCCCTTAAACCGGTGGTTGTAGGTGAGAAGGTTGGCTCCTCATCCTCTTCACTAGAGGAACAAATAGAGAAATTCAAATTCGAAGGAGAAGCTTCAAGAGGGGTTCAAGTGATACCATCCTCAGACTCCAAGGAGGAAATTGATAAGCAGTCCAGCGTTCATCCTCCCATTCTGATAACTGCTCTTCCAGAAGACTCTTCGGAAGAGGAAGACATGTCAGACTTAAAGGCTTTGATGAAGAATAGAAGCAAGAAGGCTGAGCCGAAAGGGACTGGGACTTCCCAACTCATGGTGAGTTTGCCTTCATCGCCACCTCAGTTTCCTGATCTCGGCTTAAAGCCCTTGCCGGATCTGAAGAAGAAGAAGCCCCTCCTTGAAACTGAGGAGAGGGAGGTGGTGGTGCCACCAAAAGCAACCAAGCAACAGAAGGTAGCGAAAGACCACAGGAGCAAGAAGGCCTTATCTACTGAAAGCTGAGATGACCCTCATGTTGCTGATGTGCGCCGAAGGTTGCGCATATAGTCTCCCAAGTTGGAGTTGGACGGCACTCCTATTCCTTGGGATACTTCCCTTAGAAACTATGATGGGGGAAGAGCAGGACTAGTAGCTGACGCCTTGTAGCAACCATTGCTCCTTCCCCGAGACATGGATTCATACAGGCGTTTTAGCCAGTATGAACTCTTCATGTCCCTGAAAAGGGATTTGGCCATGGTAAGTGAGTTATTCCAGCTCTTCAGTTTGGGATGTTAATTTTTGTTTGTTTCGTGCTAACTCTTCCACTTTACTATGCAGATTACTCAGCAAGTCTTTATGGCTGAAGAATGGAACAAGAAAACCTATATCGAAGCCCAAGCAGAGGCCCATTCTCGGTCCGAGGCGGAGAAGTATTTGGGTAGCCTAAAGGAAGAGTTTTTTCAACTCTCTGAGCAGCTCATGGAGGTAACTAATGAAAGGAATAGCTTTAATGCAGGCCTGCAGAATGCTGAGAAGCAGGCCAAAGCCCAACGCCAGCTGCTAAATGAGACTCAGACCAACTTGGCAACTAAGAAAGCGCTTGTGAAGGAACTTTGCGCTGAACTTCAAAAGGCCAAGGAGACTGCCAAGCTGGCTCAGAAGAATGCTTAGTTGGCTAAGGAGGCAACCGAGGCTAAAAGAAAAGCAGCATACCAGCTGGGGGTGGAGGAGACCGAAAAAGGCCTCACTGAGCAGTTTGCCATGGTTAGCCGAGATTACTGCGATATAACGTGGGGCAAGGCACTGGATGCTACTGGGGTCCCTGCAGACTCAGAACTGAGACTGCCTAGGAGCATATATTACGACCCTGATATTTGAGAGCTCCCAGGGTCTGATCCTCCTTCTCTAGCACAACTCCAAGAGGCCTCGGAGCAACCTTTGGTCAGTCAAGCTCCTCCAATCACCCTCAAGGCCTCCAAGGAGTCTGGCCAGCCTGGTGATCAGAGCAAGCCAACTGAGGCACCCAAGGATAAGGATGAGGGTTTGGGAAAGAAGAAAACCCCTCTAGCACCTAAGGACCAAGCCCCAGAAGCTGCTGTAATTCAGTCCAGTCAGGCTGCCGACCCCTTGGTCCCTCAAGCGAAAAATTAGATACTTAGGTTTTTTTTTTTTTTTTTTGTACTTGTATTTGTTTTTCTTTTATGTAAGGGATTGTAAACTATTTTCTTTTGATCAATGAAACAGTTTTCTTTTTACTTCTGGTGTCTTCGTTGCATATCTTATGACTTACTTTTGCTGCAAATAACTGTACTTCGTAATTATGGTAATGTAGGTAAACATAACCACCATATCATACTAACAACGTACATAACCAAAATTGGTACTGAAAAGAGCAGTTTGCATAGGAATTAATACTAAGTAATGAATGCAACGAGTGATATAAAAGCTTCACAGGTCTTTTCAAACATGCAGAGAAAATGTTATCATAAGTTAGAGTTAATTTAAATATATTCGAGAATTTCAGGCATGACTCATTCCAAAGTTAAACTTCAATAACAATAACTGTACGGAGGTGTTGACCAACCCATATTACCTGGTCTGAGGACTGCAGGCATGCGAAGGAGTGTTAACTAACCTAAATCATCTGGTTCGAGGACTATAGGCATGATTGGATTTAAGTTTAAACACTTAGAGAACCGTGAAAAAGTGTTAACTAACCCAAATCATCTGGTCCGAGGACTACAAGCATGATTAGATTTAAGTTTAAACACTTAGAGAATCGTGAAAGAGTGTTAACTAACCAAAATCATCTAATTCGAGGACTAAAGGCATGATTAGATTTAAGTTTAAACACTTAAAGAATCGTGAAAGAGTGTTAACTAACCTAAATCATCTGGTTCGAGGACTACAGGCATGACTAGATTTAAGTTTAAACACTTAAAGAACCGTGAAGGAGTGTTAACTAACCCAAATCATCTGGTCCGAGGACTATAAACATGACTGGATTTAAGTTTAAACACTTAGAGAACCGTGAAGGAGTGTTAACTAACCAAAATCATCTGGTCCAAGGACTACAGGCATGACTGGATTTAAGTTTAAACACTTATAGAACCATGAAGGAGTGTTAACTAACCCAAATCATCTGGTCCGAGGACTACATGCATGACTGGATTTAATTTTAAACACTTATAGAACCGTTAACGAGTGTTAACTAACCAAAATCATCTGGTCCGAGGACTACAAACATGACTAGATTTAAGTTTAAACACTTATAGAACCGTTAAGGATGACGAATTGTCATAGTGATTGAAGAGAAGATTCGATTAATAATAGTACCTTTTAAGGTTATTTACATTCCAAGGGCGCGATATCACATGACTATCTAGGTCTTCCAGGAAATATGCCCCAATGCTAGCCCCTAACGTGATACGATATGACCCTTCCCAATTAGGTCCTAACTTCCCCCAAGCTGGGTTCTTTGCAGTGCCTACAACTTTTCTAAGTACCAAATCACTAGGTTCTAGAGGCCTTAGCTTCACGTTAGCATCATAGCCTTGCCTGAGCTTTTGTTGGTAATGTGCCAATCGAACCATTGCATTTTCTTTCCTTTCCTCAATCAAATCCAAACTCCTTTCTAGCAACTCATTGTTGCCAGTTGGACTGAACGAGCTGGTTTTCAGAGTTGGAAACCCAGTCTCCAGAGGGATGACAGCTTTAGCCCCATAAGTCATCGAGAAAGGGGTCTCTCTAGTAGATCTGTGAGGCGTAGTTCTGTAAGCCTAAAGTACGTGTGGCAATTCTTCCACCCACTTGCCCTTTACATCATCTAATCTCTTCTTTAATCCATTAACTATGACTTTGTTAACTGCTTTTACTTGTCCATTCCCCTAGGGATAAGCAGGGGTGGAGTATTTGTTTGTGATTCCAAGTTCGCTACAATAACTCTGGAATGCTTTGCTGTCGAACTGTAGGCCATTGTCCGAGATGAGAGTATGAGGAACTCCGAATCGAGTAATAATATTCTTCCATACAAATTTCTGCACATCTACGTCTCGGATGTTGGCTAGAGGTTCGGCTTCAACCCATTTGGTGAAATAGTTTGTGCCAACCAGAAGATTCTTCCTGTTTCCTGCGGCTTTTGGAAGTGAACCCACTATATCTAAGCCCCATTGAGCAAACGGCCATGGACTAGATAGTGGGTTGAGGACTCCACCTGGTTGGTGTATGTTCGGCACAAATCGTTGACATTGATCGCACTTCTTAACATACTCATGAGTTTCTTTTTGCATGTTCGGCCACCAATAGTCTTGAGTAACGGCTCGGTGAGCTAAAAACCTACCTCTAGTGTGACTCTCACAGATTCCTTCATTCAGTTCCTCTAGTAGCAACTCAGCTGCTTCAGGATGCATGCATAACAGGTACGGTTCTGAATAGGAGCGTTTGTATAATTTATGGTCCTCAGATAGCCAGAATCTGGTCACTTTCCTCCGAATTTTGTCAGCTTCCCCCTTCTCTTCAGGCAGAATATCTTCTTTCAAGAATTTAACTATTGGATCCATCCAGTAGATCCCGATTCTGATTTGGTGAACTTGGATTACATCTCTTCTTGCCTTGGTAGGCCTATGCAAGTCCTCGACGAGGATAACTCTTGGCAAATTTTGCGTTGAAGAGGTAACGAGTGTGGCCAGAGAGTCAGCATATGCGTTACCACTTCTGGGGATGTGCAGCAAACTGAAAAATTTGAACTTCAATTGCAGACATTTAACTCGGCTCAAGTATCTCTGCATTCTCTCATCCTTCGCCTCAAACTTACCTTGTACTTGACCCACGACTAACCTTGAGTCCGAGAATAATTCCACTACCTTTCCTCCCATTCTTTGGACCATAGACATTCCCATCAATAGGGTTTCGTACTTCGCCTCATTATTTGTTGCCAAGAAATCCAGCCTTAACGATTTTTCAATGATGATTCTTTCGGGGGATATCAGCACTAGCCCCACTCCAGAACCTTTCTGGTTCGCTGCGCCGTCCACATACAGTTCCCAATGGGAGGGGCCTTATTGAGAAATCATGCCAACCAATTTTCCATCCATGTCCTTCTCTGTCGTTACTTCTTCTAGACTAGGTTCCGTGAACTCGGCCACCAGATCTGCAAGGACCTACCCCTTGACTGAAGTGCGAGGCATGTATTTGATATCAAAAGTCCCCAGGATAGTGCCCCACTTGGCTATTCTTCCTGTGTAGTCGGCACTTTGAAGTATGGATTTAAGCGCGAGTTGTGTAAGCACGACGACCGTATGTGCTTAGAAGTAATGAGGCAATTTTTGTGTTCCGAGTACTACTGCCAAGATAGCTTTCTCCAACTGCAAGTACCTAATCTCGGTCTCATGTAAAGATTTACTCACATAGTAAACTGGCCTTTGTACACCTTGATCCACTCATATCAGTACTAGACTTACGGCATAGGGAGCCACAGCAATATAGGCAAACAGGACCTCATTTGGTTCAGGACTAGACATAATTGGTGGCCGAGCCAAATAGTCTTTGAGTTGTTAAAATGCCGAAGCACATTCTTCAATCCATTCAAATCCTTTCCACTTGTTGATTAGTGAGAAGAAAAGTTTACACCTATTTGCCGACCGAGAGATAAATCGGTTCAGGGCAGTGGCCATTCATGTCAATTTCTGTACCTTTTTCGGATTCTGAGGAGACTGTAGATTTTGGATAGCCTTTATCTGATCGGGGTTAACCTTAACTCCCCTGTGTGTCACCATGTATCCCAAGAACTTGCCTAACCCTACATCGAATAAGCATTTGGAAGCGTTCAGACGTAGCTTGTGCCTTCTTAGGATTTCAAAAGTGTTGTCAAGGTCCTTCACATGCTTAGAAACGACTTTGCTTTTCACCACCATGTCATCTATATAATCCTCAATACTTTTGCCCAGTTGTGACTCAAACATCCTTGTCATCATTCGTTGGTAAGTAGAGCCTGCATTTTTCAGACCGAATGACATCACTTTATAATGGTAATTACCAATAAGGGTAACAAAAGTGGTCTTCTCCTAGTCATCTGGGGCTAACGGTATTTGGTGGTAGCCTTGGAAAGCATCCAAGAAACTCATCCGAGGATGGCTGACAGTGGTATCTACTAGTTGATCAATTTTTGGTATAGGGAAGGGGTCCTTAGGACAAGCCTTATTTAAGTCGGTAAAATCTACACAGACTCGCCATTTCCCGCTCTTTTTCTTCACCACCACAGTATTTGCTAACTATTCAGGGTAAAAAACTTCTTTAATAGCTCCAGCTCGTTTGAGCTTCATTACCTCTTCTTTGACTGCATCTGCATGTTCTTTGGATGGGCGCTGAGAAGGCTGCTTCTTGGGGACAATCAGTGAGTTGACCTTCAGATGGTGGCAAATGAATTCTGGATCCACTCCTGGGGCTTCATAAGCATTCCAGGCAAATACGTCAAGATTTCTCTTAAGGAACTCAATTAGCTCTTCCTTTTCTGGTAGAGGTATCTGAGATCCGACTTGAAAGAACCTTTCGAGATTGTCCCTAACTAGAACTTTTATTAAATCCTCACATCTAATGCTTTCATCTAGATCACCGACTGGCGATACCTAATTTTTTAGCTACTATAAATCTCTCTCGGCCCCGACCGAGGGCTCAATTTCGGGATTGTGCTGGATGGCAGCTGCCAAGCATTGTTTGGCCGAGGATTGATCTCCACAGATTTCACAAACTTACCCTTCAGATGGATATTTAACTTTTTGATGCAAAGTAGAGGAAACAGCCCCTAGCGTATGTAGTCAAGGTCTGGCTACAATTGCCGTATAAGGGGAATACACATCTACAACAATGAAGTCCACCTCTACTACTTTCGAGCCAGTCTGTACAGGCAGCTGTATCTGGCCCTTCGGGGTGACGGTTCTTCCCTCGAAGCTAACCAAGGGAGAACAGTATGGTGTTAAGTCATCAGGTTTTAGGTTCAGCCCCTTGTAGAGGTCAGTGTACATTATCTCCACCGCGCTACCCTAGTCCACCATTACCCTCTTCATATCATATCCTCTAATTCTGAGGGTGACTACCAGAGCGTCATCATGAGGTTGGATGGTTCCAATCTTATCTTAATCTGAAAAGCCTAAAACCAGTTGGATAACCGATCTAGCCCTCTTCGAATCCCGGCCAAGGTCCCCTGCTGTTAACCGAGCTACTGACATAACCTTGGATGGCCAAAACCCTGTTCTTCCTGGTGCTGCGAAGATGACGTTGATAGTTCCTAATGAAGGTTTTGAAGTATCACTTCTTTGGGACTCGAAATTCATCTGACCTCCTCGGCTACTAGAGTGATGTAAGAGGTGTCTCAATTTACCTTTGTGGACCAATTGGTCCAAATGATCCCACAGACTTCTGCAATCTTCAGTGGTATGCCCATGGTCTTGGTGGTATTGGCAATAGAGATTGTGATTGCGTCTCTCAGGATTCCCTATCATCTTACTCGGCCACTTAAAGAATGGTTCATTCTTGATCTTTTCCAAAACTTGGTGGACTGGCTCCTTGAACACAGTATTGACTGCTTGAACATTTACTGATCTTGACTGCCCAACAAAATCTTTCCGTGACTTGTTGTTATTGTAACGGTCCAATCTGAAATCCCTCATCTTCTAGGGGATAACCTTGTCCTTACCCTTCCCTTGTTGTTGATCTTCTTCAACTCTTTTATATTTTTCAATACGGTCCATGAGTTAACGCGTGTTAGTAACAGGTTTACCAGACAAGGACGTCCTTAAACCGTGTTCAGTAGGGAGGCCGAGCTTAAACGTGTCGAAGGCCATTGCATCAAAGTTGCCCTCCATATTATTAAACATCTCCCAATACCTATCTGAATACGCCTTCAGGGTCTCACCCTCCTACATGCTCAAGGATAGCAGAAAAGACAAGGGCCTGGCCACTCTTCGACATATGACAAAACGTGAACCAAATGCTTGAGTGAGCTCTTTGTAGAAATTGATGGAATCTGCTTTTTGGCTGTTGAACCACCTCATTGCAACCGGTCCAAGACTGGAGGGGAAGACTTTACACATCAGAGTTTCATCTCTAGAGTAGACAGCAATCCTTTGATTAAAGTGGCTCACATGTTCCACAGGGTCCATCTTACCATTATAAATGGTAAAGGTCGGCTGGTTAAAACGTCGAGAAAGTCTCGCTCCTTCAATCCTATACGTGAAGGGTGACTTAGAGATTTGATTCAAGACTTTGCTCATAGCATCGTTTCCTACTCCTCCACATGATGGGCTTTGAGATTGCCTCTTGCGACGGCGGATCTTCTTCGTATGAAAAGGATTCACTGATTGGTGTCCGAGATTTTTGCTCGTAAGTGACATTTTACTCGTCACCCTAATCCTCATCAGAATGTGAAGAAATACGTTTTCTCTTTGCATGGCGCAACTCCCTCTTTAGCCTCTCAATTTCCAGTTGCATGTTGTTCTTCTCTGCATGAAACACGTGACTTCCTTTATGCGGTTGACTTCGCTCATGGTGCGTAATATGCACGCTGCCTTCACGATCTTGTCACTGCTCCAAATGGAGAAAAGGGTCTATGTGTTGGGATGCTCCAGATTCTGCCGGTTGTTGCGTTGGTTCAGCCATTATCAACTGTTGCTTCCACTTCCGCTCAAGCTTTCCCTACAGACGGCACCAATTGTAGGGTTAGGATTTGTGGCTCAAGCCCAAAATAATAAATTTGTAGAGTGTGGATGATAGAGCTAGGTTGACTGTAGAATTCACAACTGTTGATCACAATGTCCAAGTATAAACCAGCATAAAAATACACGTAAAGATCAAATAAGTTGAAGTTCGAAGAGGCTTATGATAAATTGAATAATGATTATAGTTCTTAGGGCTACAGTAAGACCTTTCTTTTTCTTCTTCTCTCGTCTCTCCCCACCTTTTTATCAGGAGCCCTTCTTCTTTATATAGCCTCCTTCCCCATCATCCCCATCATCTACTTGTTCCTCATCTAGATACCTACTTGAGTGTATGTCATGTCATGTATCTTCTTTAACTTTTTGTGAGTGGCGGTCGCTGAGGTTACACTGTTCAGGGGTCTTCTCTACATAAATGCGGTCAGAAAAATTGTTGCAGTGGATTTAATACGGTGGTAGCAGCTTTTCATTTAGATATTTCTTCGTTTTTATCATCTCCAGACATACTTAAAGTTTATCTTTATCATTGGGGTTGCTAGGAAGATCATTCGGACCTTCCATACGTTTGATTAATCAAGACCATTTGTATCTGAGGAGTAAGACCTCTTCGGACTGCTGACGACCTTTTCAGATTGTATTCATCCTTTGTTTCCAAGTATCCTTCTTCTAGATGGACTCCATCTCAGCCGGTTCTTTCTCTTTGGATAAACAGTAATCCTCAAATAGGGCCCTAGGCCCACTACGTAAGGTTAGGCTTTTTCCCCCCACATAAACAATATCTGATTGACACAAAACTTGACATGTGTATTAAGAGTTTAAATAACATGCATTTCAACGGTTAGATTTTCAAAATATGCAGTAATGCTAATTGATGTGTAATATAAAAAGTACAAATCGTCCATAAGCGTTGTCCAAGAGAACAACATCTGTCCAAGATAATCGTCTACAAGGAAAGAAGAAAGCAGTAACACCAGGAAGGAGCAATTTTGTCATCTAAAGACAAGTGACCATAGATGATGGATGAACACTCAGTAAATTCTAAGTTGTTCCTTGCAAACTAAGACCGGTTACACCATAATGCACTATTCCGAGACGTGAGGTGAATTCCCCAAAATTCGTTCTACTCTCCCCACTTAGTCTAGACATCTTTCACGATGATAGTGACACCTAATAAGTAGACCCACTCCAAATTTTCTATAAAAGGACCAAACCTCATCAAGGCAAGGTATACACAACTATTCATCCACTTCTCAAATTTGAGTCATTGAGAGAAATATTGACTTAATTGTCAAAGGAATTTGGCCGGTTCTATACCCCAATCAACTCTAAGAGTCTTTCTTCTTTTTTCAGGTTGTCGATCTAACTTAGAGTTTGGAGCATACAGCCTATTGATTTCATACCTCATCATTAATGATGTTAAGTAAGGTTGTAGTTTTACGCTACAACAATTTTTGTAACTAAATTTTGTCATAAAATTAATATAAAAAAAAGCGCAATAAAACATTTTTATGTATAAAATTTGGCTACAAACCTAGTTATAGACTTAGACTTCAACTTCCTCTAAGAAGCTAATATGTGTGCAATGCACATAACAAGTGTGTGTTAGGTTAAATGAGTCATGTGAAAGAAAAATGCCATCATCACAATTATTTATACAACTTTTGTCATAACTTGCCATGTAAATTGTAAGTGATAAAGGTGTGGACTCATATATACTGCTACTTTTTTTCCACTACTCATAACTCAACACGTGTTATTGTGTCAAGTTGTAGTCCTAGACTTCTAGCATTTTCTTAGAAAAAGTAAAAGCCATCAAAGTTTGTCTACAAACGTTGTTCCAATTATATTATATTTTATTTTTATACAAAATAGAAATTTTATTCTACCCTAATCTAAGAGCATCCACAGTAGTGGAGCTAAAAATTTAGCTTTTTAGCTCCACCAAAAGTTACTTTATCTATTATACCTACACACATGCTGCAGCAGTGGATCTATTTTAACTTTCAATACAATAAAATAATATATATACTACAATAAAATAATATATCTACTACAATAAACAACAATCACAACCACCTGTAACCGTCACCGCCACCGCTACCGCCGTCGCCGCCGCCATCGACTCTTCCACCACCGCCATCGCCACCGCCGCCGCCGCCACCACATGATAGCAAATAATCGTCTAGTGTTAACAAATAATTTTTTTAACCCCAAATTATACTTAATACATTTTTTTTTACTAAAACAATTTTTCAATCATCATGATAGCCTATTATCGTCTCAATTGTCCAGAAGTAATCTTGGAACAATGTGAACTATAAAATGCAAGAACTTTATAAAAAAACATATAAAATAAAACACATATTATAGCAAGAACAAAGTAGTCCATACATTACTCATGTACATAACTCAAACCAAATTACAATAAAACTCACACACTCGCACAAATTTCGATGACTCATGCTTCTCAACATACAAAAAAGAAAGTTCCTATGACTCGCCTTGCAATTGCCATAAATGTTCAATGAGGTCCGACTGGATTTGAAAATGAATTTCTCGGTCTCTAATGCGTCCATGCCTCTCAATATATGACATAAATCCATCACTTTGTTCACGTAACACTTGCAGAGGAGGATTATCCATTCCATCAATTTGTTCATAATCCAAGTCTACCACTTCATTATCATCCCGCTCATCTTCAACAATCATGTTATGGAGAATTATACATGCTTTCATGATTTTTTGGAGTGTTTCAAGATGGAAAAATCGTGCAAGTCCATGGACAACTGCGAAACGTGCTTAAAGCACTCCAAATGCACGCTCAACATCCTTCCTACACACCTCATGGGATGCTACAAATAATTTATACTTATGTCCTTGTGGAGCTGGGATTGTTTTAACAAATGTTGCCCACTTTGGATATATGTCATCAGCAAGGTAATATCCCATTGTGTGGTCATGACCATTGATTGAGTAATGTACTGCAGGAGCACGTCCTTCAGCAAGTTCATTAAATACATGAGACCGCTCTAACACATTAATGTCATTATTTGACCCAGGTAACCCAAAAAATGCATGTCATATCCAAAGATCATATGATGCTACTGCCTCCAAAATAATAGTAGGTTCATGAATATAACCACAATATTGACATTTCCATGTAGATGGACAATTTTTCCACTTCCAATGAATGCAATCAATTGAACCTAACATACCTGGAAAACCTCGGCGTTCTCCATGAGCTAACAGTCTAACAATGTCTTCATTGTTTGGTTTTCTCAAGTATTCCTCAGAGAAAACATCAATTACTGCAGTAACAAATTTTTTCAAACTTTCTAATGCAGTAGTTTCTCCAATTCGCATATATTCATCTATCAAATCACCCGATACTCCATATGCAAGCATTCTAAGTGCAGCAGTTATCTTTTGTAATGAAGATAAACCAAGTTTGTTGGCACTATTTCTTTTTTGAACAAAGTAAGAGTCATGAGCTTCTACCTTAGATTGAATACGGAGAAAAAGAGAACGCTTCATCCGAAACCTCCTACGAAATAAAGTAGATGGATATACTGGTGTGGGAGCAAAATAATCCAGAAAAAGCCTCTCATGACCCGCCAAATGATTACGTTGGATAGAACGTCGACGTTTAGGTTGTGATGTTTCCATAACAAATTCTTCGATGATCTCATCTTCATCTGAGTTATCAAAAAGAAACTTGCGAACCAAATAGTTATCCATGGATGCAACTTTCAAGACAATTGGAAAGCAATTATTACTATAAATGCAAGATTAAAGCCAAGTGATATAAGCCACAACAAAATGAATATAACCAATTCACGCACAAGTCACAACATAAACACAATTTTGTGCTTACTCTCAAGCATTAAGTAAAATAAGAAATACTATGAATGCTCATTGTTCATAGATTTATTCTAAGACCTGTCATCTCAAAACCAAGCTTATGATACTAAGAATGTTCAATGAATACAAATAATTGGATCAAAGACACTGATAGTGGCTGTAACAGCAAGATATATAATTGTTTCATTTTTCAATCTACAAAGAATTATATCAATGCCTATCACAAGACCAAATGGAACTTAACAAAAGAAAAAAGAGATTGCACTTCAAGTCACAACACAAATACATACATCTAGTTTAAGATTAAAGTCAAGTGACATAAGCCACTATTGAATACATAAAGTTACTACCAAAATACATAAAGGCCTACATAAGCCACTACAAAATACATTAAAGCCTAAATTACATCCAAAATACAATCAAACCCATTAATTACGTAATCTTCGTTTTGCCAAGATTTCCTCTTGGAGTTGTTCATAAAAAGCTTTTTGTGCTCCGGTCAAGCCACTTGTATCTTTCATCATGATTCTCTCCTCCTCTAACCATTCCGTTATCTCAAATTTTTTCTTCTCAATCATGATTTTTTCCTTCTCAATCTTAAGTTTTTCATCATTTTTTTCCTTCTCAACCGCAAGTTTTTCTTTCTTAATAAACATTTTCTCCTCTTCCAATCGAGTTACATCCTCAATCAATTTCAATTTCTTGTTCAAATATTCCCCTACATCTTTTCTGGTGGCTTTGTTCTTTCGGATGGCCTTTTCCGCCTTCCTACCAATAGGTCTCTCAAAATTAGAAGAGTCACCAAGTTCGGACCCACAATCCCCTTCGCCAATAGATATTGACTCTGGAGTTAGAGGCACAGATGATCTTGATTTAGCATTGCTAGGGTCGGCAAACTTTGGTTGGTCCTTTAACATGAGCCAACAATGGTCAAGAAGAAAGGCTTTCTCGTGCTTCTCTATAAACAAAGCCTTTGCATCTTTAATCTAAAAACATTAAAAGAAATATAACATAATTAATATCTTCAAACTATTGGTAAATGGACATGTTAACACTATTGCAATATAATTTATACCTTATCTTCTTCAATTGTACCACTTTGATGAAGTGCATTAACTTGAGCCATACACCCAGCAAACTTATTTACCTTTTCACTAATCACTCCCCAACGACTTAGCAAGGAGACAACAGTACGTGTAGTACCAGATGTATTGTACTTCTGGAAATACTCCCAAACTTTTTTACGAAATGTATTTTATGTTTGTTCATTACTATTTACGGCATCAACACTAGTATTGAGCCATGCTGCCACTAGGAGTTTATCTTCCTCTACACTAAAGTTAGAGCCTCGTTTTCCTTTTGCAGAAGAGACATTTTCAACTTGAGGTTAAGGTTGAGGTTGAGGTGGAGGTGGAGAATCAGAAACTGACAAAGGAGTATTTTGAGCCGTTCCCAAAAATTGCGAGTCAATTTCTATATCCCCATTCATGATACCCGTAAAATATGGTAGGTTTCTATGCGACTCCATAAATTTAGAAAAAAAAAATTGCAAACTTCCCTGCACACAGAAAATTCCCAAACCAACATTTATATCAAAACTTAAAATACTTAAAATTATAACAATAGAACATGATTATGCATAAATATTTAATTTGACATGTAACTTAATCCCACTGATAAAGAAAATACCAAATTCATTTTTGAGCATCTCAAAACCAAACTAACAATTTCACATTAAAATGACCACAAGAAATATGTGCTCTGTTTCTAGTTTTGTGCAACAATATATCCAACAAAGTCCACCCAAATCAGATGTGAAACATTAAAACAAAATCCCTACACCAATGCTATCTCATCCAAATTTGCAATTCGGTGGTAGTTCTATTTTCAAGCATCCACAACAGAGAGTAGAAACACCAAACAATCAAATAATAATAACAATAATCAAATAATAATAACAACAGAGAGTAGAAACACCAATCACCAAATCTTTTTCCCCAAAATTATCAAGAATCCAGAACAACAATAAAAAGTGGATCCACATGAACAGGACAACAGAGAACAACAGAGAATCCAGAACAACAGAGAAATCCATATGAAGTGGATCCAAATCATAATACCCAAATAAAAAACCCAACGCGAAGAGGATCGGCGGATCGGCGGATCGGATGTTAATACTCAAATAAAAAACCCAACGCATCCACATGAAGAAGACAGAGACAACTAACCTGAAGTGGATTGGCAGAAGCGAAGAGCGTCTGAGGCAGATCGGCGGCGTGGGTCTGAACTTGACGATGGCGGCGACGTTGACGATGGTCGGGTCGGCGACGTTGAGAGAGTGAGCTTGAGAGGCTTGAGATGAGAGATGACAATGAACGAGAGAGAGTGAATCATGAGACCAGATTTGATAAAATGTTTTTTTTTTTTTTTTTTTTTTTTTTTTTTGCAGGTTGTACTGTACCGGAGTTGACGATGACGGCTACCGTTCCGGAGTTAACGATGGTGGTGACCGCATCGGAGTTGAGGATGGCGGTGACCGTACCGAAGTTGAGGATGGCAGTGATTGTACCGGAGTGTCTGTGTGTGAGCTTGAGAGGCTTGGAGGCTTGAGAGTTGAGAGATGAACGAGAGAGAGTAAGAGTACAGTGAGAGTGAAGACTGACCGGTTTTGATAAATGAAAAAAAAAATCGGAACAAGTGGATCAGTTGAATAAAAAATTATTTTTTAGTTTTAGCTCCAAGCTACAGTGCACATCTATTTTTAGATGTGCACTGTAGCGAATCATCTAAATTTTTTTGCTTTAGCTCCACTGCTGGAGCATCATTTTAATGAAAGTGGAGCTAAAATATAGCATTATTGCTTTATACCACCACTGCTACAAATGCTTTAAGCATGTATATATGTTTATGTTTATGTGAAACTCTTTTTTACATACTTGGGCTCCATTTGGTATGTGAGTTCAAACATATATTTTCAGATTTTAAACATTATATACATATTTTTACACACTTTTTTATCTACATATATTTCTAAAAAAAATTAAAAACTATTGTTTAAACACACGTACCAAACTAACCTTAAATTCCTGACCTTCCTCTCACCATCGCATGAAATTTGCATTTGTGGATTGACTTATTGACAAGTGGAGGATGGATAGACGACAACGCTATTTCTAGGACGCTGTCATGTCCTTTCACTTTCCCAAAATAATCTTCAACACACAAACACACCCTAATAAATCTTTCCTTGTAGTTGTACCCTTTTGTGGCGGGAAGCAAAAACCCAGGGTTTAATAAAATATTTAAAAAAAGAAAAAGACAAAACCCTAATTAAACTCCCCAAAAAGCCAAATAAATTGGATAAGGAATTGTTGTGCTCAGAAACACAACTCCTCCACTCCCCACTATCACTATGGGTCCGTACTGGCTCGCCACTAGAAACGCCGTCGTTTCTTTTCCCCGGTGGCGTTCCCTCTCTCTCTTGCTCCGTTCCCCTGCTCGTGCATACACCTCATTCCGCCCTTCCCCAACGCTTCTGTAATCTCTCTCTCTCTCTCTCTCTCTATATTATATAATGTGTGTGTGTGTGTATTTTATTGCAAGCTAACTATTAATCTATAGGGGATTTTTTTTTTTTTTTTTTTTTGTGTGTGTGTGGATAAAAAATGTTACTTCTATTAGGAAATTATGGAAATGGTGTAGAATTAATGATCTTTTATTTATTTATTTTTTTTATGCATAGATGAAGTTGAGAAATGGGTATTAAGTGATTTTTATACCTGCATTTTGTGTTTGTTTCAACAGGCATGTCGGTTCAATGTCGAATTGTATTTTAAAAGTATGTGTTATGTGTAAAAACTAAGAATTTCATTGCAACAAGAAAGATGTGCATGAATCAAGAGTGGAAAATAACAAGCATAATTAATATATCCACTTAAATGCATTACTTGCTTGGGTTTTATATCAATTTCAGCTATGAGTATGACTCATTTCAATGTTTCTGTTTTTGGTATATGTAATTTGCATTTGGGAATTTTCAAATGCGCATGTGATCAACTAATATGGTGAGATTGTTATTTCTGTTTTTGTGTTATGTGTAATTGGTCTAAGGGCTTCTTAGTATAGGAATGTGCCATTAATGATATAATCATTAGTTGATCATTAATGATATAAACCAATTTATTTGTATTTGTGTATATGTCGATAGTATTTTGGTAAGGAAAATAAATTAAAAAAGGTAAATGTTTTTTGCGCCCCTAAAATTTGCATGATGTTTTTTTTTTTTTTTTTTTCGTCCCTAAACTTTAAAAGTTCTTTTTTGGTTGATAAACTATTGAAAATGTTACACATTTTGTCCTTAAACTTTAAAAAACTTTTTTTTTTTTTACTGGTCCCTAAACTAATGAAAGGCTCCATTTTTGTCCTAAACTTTTAAAAAATCTTTCATAATGTGCATGTGATCAATAGTTTCATGCCACCTATTCACCTCATGTGTGTGTGTGTGTTTTTTTTAATAAAAAAATGTAATTGTCCATGTCAGGCATGTCAAATTCCCTAAAGCTAAAAATAGTGTCACCTAGTTAGACACATGGGATAAAAGTTAACAAGAGTGCACGGAAGGGCAAAAAGTATAACATTTTCAATAGTTTAGGGACAAATAAAAGAACTTTTTAAAGTTTAGGCTCACTTTAGGAACAGAAATAATGTTTTTTGCCTAGAAGAAACTTAAGTGATATAGCTGATAACTGTATTTAATATTTAATTCCTGATTTTTCTTTTCTGTTTTGATTTTAAAATCTAAATCATGAAATTTTGTTGTAATAGGTACAGCTGCAGACAATTGGAGCAAATCTATTGTTTCAAAGGTCAGAAAGTTTTGAAGGGAAGCTCAAAACTTACCAAGAAGCTTAAAGCATCAAATGATACCCTAAATGATAAGGATCTTTCTCACTTACTATGGTGGAAGGAGGTTTGCTAGTTCATACATTTTTGTTATGTTGCTTGATTAGTCCAGCTGCCTTAATACGTTTAAAACATGAAATTTCTTGAGAGCTTTAAGTAAGGCCTTTCATGCTCGTGGTTTCTTTATTGTAGAGGTTGAAGATATGCAGGAAGCCTTCAACTGTCCAGCTGATTAAAAGGCTCACATATTCCAATTTGCTAGGCTTGGATGTTAACTTGAAAAATGGGAGGTGAGCTCTTATAATGTAGATCCTCCTAATGTAGATCCTCCTAATGTTTCGAAAGGAGACATCCAGGAATCAAATCCCCCCTCCCCCCAACTATCCAATTATTAAAAAAAAAAACCTAATTGATCATTATCACTTTTATTCCAAAAAAAAAAAAAATGTTACCGTTAGCGTACTTATGATTTAGAAAAACTAAAAAGACAAAACAGAGACTTGAATGGGTCTTTTCTATTTCCTGATTTTTAATATATATATTCAGTGTCATGCATTCAATTTGCATATTTTATATGAGGTCCAGAATTGAAGTAGCCTGTTTAGGAACATTGTTCTTTTAAAATTTTAATTAATGAAATGGTCAGCAGAACTAGAGCTGTGTAGCAGGTTGGTGATAAGCTATTAAATGTGAAATTGAATCTTAAAAAGGGGTAGGTTTTGGATTTATGTTAAAAAAATGGGCTGGTTTGAAGTAATGTTGATCTGCAGTTTGATTATTTAATCCTCATCCTATGCCTAAGCCAAGTGGGTAGGACTTTCATGCATTAAATTATCATCTCTCTCTCTTCCCTGGAGATGTCAACGTAACCTAAACACATAGCATTGGAGAATCTTAGGATGTACATCTTGATCATCACTTACAAGAATGTAGGTATGCCC
Organism: Quercus suber; assembly: GCF_002906115.3. Taxonomy (NCBI): domain Eukaryota; kingdom Viridiplantae; phylum Streptophyta; class Magnoliopsida; order Fagales; family Fagaceae; genus Quercus; species Quercus suber. The sequence goes on along the minus strand of NW_027069669.1, from coordinate 364,375 downwards.
AAATAACTCACATTCACATTCAACTAGAATTCAAAACCTTCTTACAATCTTTGCTTTACATCTAAAGTTTCATCTTTATTTAAGAACTGAAATGCTGGAATTGACAGCATAAACACTTGGTTTCATCAAATGTTCCTGTAGTTTGCTCTATTAGGAGTGTGTTTGGATGCACATTGCTGATTGCTTATTTGGTGAAAGTATGGTAGAAAAGGAAAGGAAAAAGGTTTTTATTTATTTATTGTGCTTGCCGAACACACACTTGGTTTAATCAATGCTTTATGTAGCTTTGCTCAAAACATTTTTTTTCCTTTAAGATTGGCAATGCATGTCTTTTTGTTTTCTGGTGATTGGTAAATTTCTGAGTTTGTGTTTACACTAGTTTCCTGGGCATTGTGTGCTTGTAGGGATCCAGTTTTGTTATGTTTGTTTTCCCACTTTTTAGCAGAATGCTGTTACTGTAAAGACTTTTAATATGATAATTTCTCTGCCTGTCTTTCCTGGAATGANATTTTCTTCCCCCCCCCCCCCCCCCTGCCCTTCTTTTTTTCTCATCTTCTCCTTCAAGTTATTCTTATGGATCCTCAGGAGGTTCCCTTCTATTTTTTGATTGATAGGGTGCATTTTTGCTTCACTGAATATTTAATTTTGCATTTTTACCATATCGTTATCTTTAGTCAATTGTGTTTTCAGGTTGGAGATTTTTATGAAGCCATTGGAATAGATGCTTGTATTCTTGTTGAATATGCAGGCTTGAACCCATTTGGTGGTCTGCGTTCAGATAGTATTCCAAGAGCTGGTTGCCCTGTTGTGGTATTATCTTCTCTCTTTTCTGAATGATATTTACTTCAGTTTCTTGTAATCAATTATTTTTGTGCATTATTGTTATTTTTTTATTATTTGTTTTTGTTTTGGTTAGTTGCTTGGTGCTTTGTCATTTTCTGCAGATATAGTGATGTTCAAAGGGTTGCTTTGTGGTTTGGTTATTGTTTAGAAAAATGCAGGGTTGTTTAGTTGGAAATGATATTCAATCACATATGATTACCTTCTCATTTGTATAGCTTGTCTTAGGTCTTGCTTTGGTCTTCTATTTGTGGCTGCTTAAAAGGGGAAAAAAACTAAGGCTGGAATTAATTCCAATCCTTTAGTACAACCTCCTAGAGAAATCAATAGTTGATTGCGTAATGCCTATTTAAGTTTTGTAAGAATGAATTTGAAATTATGAAAAACACAACCTTGGAATTTTACAACTATGAATGTCATTGGTGAATAAGTCTTTTAGAAACATTATTTCTCCAATTTCATTTCTTTCAAGAAATGTCCTAAACTTGTGAAGTAATAAGCAACTTGGTTTTCTTCTCTATAAACATAAGAGACTAGAGTGTCTATATTTGTTGCAAAATTTAATTTTTGAGCTCTTTCTTGCATTGATTTATGGAGGGCTGTCCCACATTGTGTCCTATGGTGTATTTGGCGAGAACGGAACTCAAGATGTTTCGAAGGGAAGGAATGGTCTATTTCAGAAATTAAATCTCTTCTTCTCCACACCTTGCTAGAGTGGAGTTCTTCCTTTAATCTTTTCCCTTGTTCTAATTTTTTAGAAATGCTTGATCTTTGTAATTTTTGTGTTTGATGTACTGTTTTCCACGTACACTCCCGGTGTACCTGGACTTTTAATTAATACAATTCCGTTATTTATCAAAAAAAAAAAAATTATAATTTTATTTATTTTATTTTTGGCAAGAAAAAGTAGGCACAATGGATTAGATGCCAAAACTTCAAATTGATATTTCTTTAAAATCCTGAAATATTCAAACAACACCATATTCTGCAATTGTCAGATTAGTTCTTCTGAATATCAATTATGATGTATCTGTTGTTTCTTTTCTTTTGGTTATTCTTTACATGCTTTTAATCATACATTCTGACCAATTTATAGTTAGTCAATGCTTCATTGCATCTGGTTAAATGCTTTCATTGCAGAATCTTCGACAAACTTTGGATGATCTGACACGTAATGGGTATTCAGTGGTAAGTATAGCATCATATCTTGCCTACTCATATGTGTACGGGTGTATGCTTTTACCTTCATGTATTCTCAATTTTATTTTCAAAGAATGTAGTTCATATTGAGATTTACTTTTCGGTTTCATGGCATAGATTAGTCTCATGGGCTGGGCTCTATTTATTTGGTTGTGCACTTATGCTCTTGTATTGGGTTACTTGACATCTTGATTATGATGAAAGTTTCTGTTATAGAACAAGTTTTCGCATTCTTGTAACTTGTTATTCTAACCTTTATTAGGAAAAAAGTATTTTAAATAAAACTTTACAATTATGGTTTGTGATCCAAAATTATGGAGTCATAAAACAAAGCTCCTATACCCAAAAAAGTTTGCATTTTTAAATTTATTTTCTAATGGATTCTAGCTTCTTATTCTAGTCAATTAGATCTTTATTTTTTAATATTAAGGCAAAAAGATAGAGATTTGGTAATAATTAAATTGGATTCAATGGTTGGAAACTTGATTTTGGTCAAATATTTGTATGTAAATTTGGAATTATCTTCTTGATTTAGAATGTTGATCCACACTGTTTTATCCATAAGAAGTTGAATATTCTTTCTTGTTTTTCCACTTCTAAATATATGAAATGAGACCGCCAAATGAGATTATATCTGTGGATCAATTTATGTCAGCATGAATCTGACAGGAGATAAAACCCTTTATTTGGGTGATTATATTTAGGAACTTTCTTTAGTATCTAGCTTTGTTCCCTTCACATGCATGGATCAAATTGATGCCTTCTTGTTGTGATTGCAGCTAGTGAAAATTATTTTCTGCATCACTGGTTGGGGGCTTAATATTGTGGCCTAGAAGTTACTTTATACTGTAAAAACTAAAGAAAGAAAATGAAAATGAAGCCTAAATTTTCATTATTTCCAATGTCATGGGTTATGGATGAATATGTAACTAATTTTTAGGTAAATGCATCAAGTCGGGCAGAGATAAGCTCTTGAATATATTCATGACTTATCCTTCATGTGTTTGTTAGTTATGTGGTTTCTTTCTTCTTTATTGGTATTCTGGTTGTCAATGTAAAAATTTGAAAAGCTAACAGTAAAGAAAGAAACATCAATCTACATTACATGTGGATCCTCGCAGATAGTTGATAACCAAATTCCAATTGAAAACAAAATATTTCGGATAATTCAATGCAAGTGTTAGTTTCACTCTGGACTTTCATATCATATTGGAAAGCAGTAGTGTATAAGAAGTAGTTAGCCTCACAGACATCCTTCCCAACCACCTCCTCCTCCCCACCCAGTGTTGGTAAAAGTGCACCTTGAGCTTAAGTGTGAAGCCCCAAGGTTCTAGTGCTTTTTGCCTCTAAAGCTAGGCTCATTTAAAGAAGCGCACTTTAGGCATGCTTTTTGCACTTTTTCAAAAAGCTCAAAGCATGCTTTTTGGCGCTTTTTTATATTTTTCAAAAATATAAATCAAAACTGAATTAAAACAATAGGATCTTGACATTATTGATATAAACCATTGATTTGACATATTTTTAGTGTAACTTATCAAATTTTTTTTTTTTGAGTGTAACTTGTCTTGAAACCCACAACCTCCTAGTTCTTCTCTAATTTTATTTTATTTTTTCTTTATTTTTTTCTCCTTGAAACAGTAACCCACCTAACTTCTTCTTCTTCTTATTCAATTTTTTCCCTTTTGGATATCTGCTTGGTATCAATTACCATATTGCTATGTCCTCATATTCTCATTCATTAAAAAAAAAAAAAAAAAAAAGAGTATGATATACTATAAATGTGGTAATTGTTTAGGACTGTAAGGTTTGCTCCTTGATAACATAAGAAAGTCGCTCAACACCATCAAAGACCTGCCTATTTCCTCTGTACCACAGAAGCCACATAACTCATAGGGGCAAATCTTGCCACACAATAGTAACCCTGTGGCTTTGAAATTGTCTTTGCCAACTCTCCGACATCTCATACACAGATTTGGGCACTACCCAAGCTAACCCTAGCAACATTGAAATGAAGGACCAGACATCTGTTGTTGTGACAATGAAGAAGAAAGTGATCAAGAGTCTTGCCACAAACTTTACACATACAATACCAATCAGCTAACAAAATATGTCTCTTGCTTAGGTTATCAATTGTCATGATTATCCCAAAGGTTGCAGTCCACACAAAGAACACAGCTTTCGTGGGGCCTTGGCCCTCCAAATCAGGGACGGACCTACAGTGGGGCAGGGGGGGCCATTGCCCCCCCCCCCCCCCCCCCCAAAAAAAAAAAAAAAAACTGTATATTAAATTTTTCGTGAGTTAAGCATATTTTTACAGCCGCCTACCAGATCGTTTCCTTTATATTAGCTAAAGAATCGTGACGCTTCAGAGCTAGTGTCCTTGAACCTTAGTTTTGAAATTCCTGACACTTCGGACATCATACCTTGTTGCTGATATAAAAGATAGAACATGTAATCTGAGAGGTGCTTGCTGAATTCACGAGCATCACATTGTTCACAACTTGAAGGCATGCAACTGTGTAGATCATCTTTCTTCCAAAATTCAACAAACATGCAACACTTATTTTATATGTAGTATTTTGTTGAATATGAAATATGTGTTAGTTTTAATTTTCATAAAAAAAAAAA